>NW_022476028.1:34721-298536 GCF_009193645.1 Aspergillus pseudonomiae | reverse complement strand
TTTTTTTTATTTATTATTTTTATTTGTCCAAGGTTTATTATTTTTATTTGTCCAAGGAGCAATAATAAATTATAACCATAATAATAATAACAATAATAATGATAAATATTATTTGAACACCACCACTACGGCGTACTAAAACCCATCTGGGGAAGCGAAATCGTATTACTACTACTGTTACTACTACTACCTACTAGTCGTTAGTACTCTGGAATTGTTTAGCGCTTTGCTTTCCACCAACCCCCATCTTGTTCTCATTCTTTCCCCCCGTCGGCCTCTCTTTCTCCCCTTTCTGGCCCCCCTCTTAACCCGGTTTAGCCAGTGACTGTCAAGGCACTAAGGACAAGCCACCCTCCAATATCCTCGTTCTGTGTTGAACTCCCGGTAGGTAATCAAGTCAAGTACCTTGGGTCTCTTTTAGCCCTCTTGAGACTCACATCCACCGGGACTACCTTCCAACATTTATTAGGCGAAAAGAAACAATCAAGGTTAACGAACAAAAAAAAAAAGAAAAAGAAAAAGAAAAGAAAACTATCTTCTCTCTCCCTCAATTATTAAGCGAACAAACCCGTGAGAATTATCTACTATCGCCGATCGGGTTATTCCTAGGGAATCCTTTAGAGTTCGATTTCTCTTTATTTTATTTCATTTTCTTTTTGACATCTTTAGTTTACCCTTTTTTAACTTGTTCTACCTAAACAAGTCCTCATCGTCCAGTAACCAAAAAGCACCCCCTCTTCTTGACCCCCCAAATCAAGAAGGTATAAATAATTACCGACCAATTTCGAGGAACTGCACCCTGATCTACCACGTGACGCCCCCAACTCTTCTCCCTTTCACGGTTGATTTCCCCCCCGTTCCTACGATCATTTCTAGTCCAGCACCACCGTCGCATGTGATTTGTTTATTCGCAAAGGCGATCGACTCTCGAGGTTCTTGGAGGGTGGATTCTTTTGCGACGGGCCTTAGTGCTGTGCACTAGCCTCAATTAAGGCGGTGATACGGGTCCCCGAGAGACAGTCAGACAGAGAGCTAAAAAGCGCTACTACTTTACTACTACTACGACCTGCCTCCACGCCTTACCACCGCTTTCAGTCCTGATCCAGGAGGCTGATTTCCACACACCCTTCTGTCTCCGCCCATCCCCCCTCCCCATCTCGGCGGCTTCTTAGGCGTGTGCTCTGGTATCATCCGCCTCTTGTTAGTCTCCGACTTTTCGATCCTAGTTTCTTGTCGTTCGAGTGAACCTCGCTCTGCTACCCTCAATGCTCGGAGGGAGCTCGGAGCGGGATTCTCTACCATCGAATTCTGACACCCGCACGGGAGAAGCGTCCATGCCTGTCGCAACGAGTCAACCCGGCTCTAGTAAGCCTTGCTACTTTCGCGTTCTGGTCGCCTTGCGCAAGTCATCGCTAACAGAATCTTTCAGTTCCTGAATCGTCGCCTCAGGTTCATGTCACCGGTACCGATGCGTCGCCTACGTCCAATTCGTTAGAGTCCTCCGGGACGGCTCCGGCTCCCGTAGAAACGACTACGATTCCCGAAGGCGCCTCTGCCGCTAGTTCTGCTGATGTATCCAAGAAACAGCATCTACTTCCTGTGCCGTCACGGACGTCCTTGAAAGCCGAAAGACAATCCACGTTAGACAACTCTCAGGATACTGCCAATGACGACTCTGAAAACACACTCCGAGGCTCTAGGAGAAGTATTCTAAAGGGGCGAAGGGACAGGAGCAAAGGGAGCAGCATGAGGTCACAGCGGAGGAATGAGGAGAGCGCGGCTATGGAAGAGAATAAAACGGATCCTGACTTGCGAGAGCCTGCCAAGGTGGAAAAGAAGAGCAGGGTGTCATCCCGGTTGTTTGCATTTTTGAGCTGTTGCTCGTCTTCCAACATCGATCCCGAAGATACGGCCATCCCCGCGAAGAGGACAACTCGCCGATCATCAGTCCCAAGTACTCAGCCTACTCCGGAAAAGGCTGAAACTCACCAGGGTGATTCGAGCACTGCAGAGTCCAAAGAGCCGAGCTACTATCGAGACGAGAAGGCAAATACAACAGTGACATCCGACCAGCCGCCGTCGCAGGTGGACGAAGAGCAGACCGTCAGTGGCCCGGATCAAGGCTCGCAGCTTGATGGCACGGTGTCGTCTCCGGCCCAACCTGAATCGGGCCACGAGGCTCCTTCGCAGAAGGAGAAGTCTGAAGGACGGGATATAGTGGCAGCACAGCACGAACCCAGTGCAGTTCCGCTGCGCACTGTAACGGAGAAGGTGGAAGAGCCCTCTCAGAAACCTGAGGAACATGTAACGTTCTCAGTGCCACCGCAGAGAGTCGATGATTCTCCTGCCCAGACGGATGAGTCCACCGCAAAGCCAGCTGTACCCGATAGCGTTGGCCCGAAGGACGAGAAGTACTCTACGCACGAAGAAGAGGCAATTGATCTACCAGCTGAGCTACCGCCACCACCGCCACTCGTTTCTCCAGGGCAACAGGCAGAAAATGAGAGTCACGACAGGGAGCAACAATGGCTGTTGCCTCCACCTCAACCTCACCTACGCGACCGGAAATGCCTGGTCCTTGACCTGGATGAAACCTTGGTCCATAGTAGTTTTAAGGTTCTCGAGCGCGCCGATTTCACCATCCCCGTGGAGATTGAGGGTCAATACCATAATATCTATGTGATCAAGCGGCCCGGAGTCGATCAGTTCATGAAACGGGTTGGGGAGCTGTACGAAGTTGTTGTGTTTACGGCATCTGTCTCGAAGGTGAGTCCTGTTGACATATATCTCTGCAATCGCCTCACGCTAACCTGTTCTCAGTACGGAGATCCATTGTTGGACCAGTTGGACATCCACAATGTTGTCCACCACCGACTTTTTAGGGACAGTTGCTACAACCACCAAGGCAACTACGTAAAGGTCGGTCTTCTTGTGAGCGTCACATTGCTCGTTCAACTCATCTGACTCTTGCATAGGATCTTTCTCAAGTTGGTCGTGACCTCCGAGACACGATAATTATCGATAATTCTCCTACGTCTTATATATTCCACCCTCAACATGCGATACCCATCAGCAGCTGGTTCTCTGACGCCCATGATAATGAGCTTCTTGATCTGATTCCCGTCCTGGAAGATCTCGCTGGTACACAAGTGCAAGACGTTAGTCTGGTTCTTGACATTGCATTGTAATGTCTGTACACTAGCCCGGCATTTCATTTACAGCGTGCTTGGTTTGGTTATTCTTCGCCTTGCGGGCACCATCAGGTCATAGAAAAGATAAAATTCGGTCGATTTCCTTTGTTCAATACCCGCCGATACGTCGAGCCCTCTCTCGCCTTGGAGATGCCAGATGAGAGTTAGAGTGCTTTGTGAGCGAACCGCGCATCTGAAGACGCTCGTGAGACCCGACAGTTCAATAGTGCATGTGTGCTTTTTTATCTGCGTTGTGTTTCTTTTCCTTTCCTCTGTTTCTTAAACCCTTTTGCTGTTTGCATCTGCTGGACTTCTAGCCATGTCCTTCTGTTTAGCTCCAAGTGAGCAAATACTTTTCTGACTCCCTGTGGTTTTGATCCATTTCCCTTGAAATCCCCCTGTGATCCCCCCCTTTTTTTTGCATTCTGTAGGCGTCTGTCTTGGCCATCAGCTTAAAACCCTTTTTCGCTGATCTCATGTATACGCAAATTTACATTCCCTTTTTATCTGACTTCTTTCTTTTCTCAAATTTTGTCTAAACCTCCATCGCCCTTAAGGGGTCTGACACTGCCGTCGCTCGATTTCCTATCTGTTTTGTTTCGTATCTGTGATCACCACCAAGACCCCAGCGTGTTTTGTCATCTTGTCGGCCATGATTTGTTTTGGAGACCTCCCGAGTGAGTGGCATCGTCATATATGTGTGCGCGTCACTGTTTCCGGTACTACTTCATAGTTTCCCATCGATACAGGATCTTGACTATCGATTGCCACCAATGTATATGTATCATTGGCGTACGTGCTATATGTACATAAAAGCGTCATCCTTCAACCCAGCACCACCTGTTTTAGTAGCCCAAATGGATTTTAATCAAGCATACTGCTGTTCACGGTCAGAGTGTAGAAAGTCGAGAAGTGAATGAAATCGAACCAGCGGGACATGGATAGGTCAATTCCATTCATTAAACGATATGCATAAATGAAAAACAAAAAATGCCGCATTTTGAACCACAATCCTCGGGCAACCGTCTCAGAAGCAGAGAAACCGTCAATTCCGAGCATCAAATCAACCCCTCCCCACTCACTGACCAAGTCGTCGTCGTTCTGATGGGCCCCCTTAATCTATTAACGTCCTTCCTAAATTAGCTACATCGATACCGATCTACAAATTACACGATACGTACTAAAATTACATACATACCGTCATTCGACCCACCGGCCAAAAAAGCTCCCCGCATCAAACCACCTCCAACCACGCCCAGAAAAAAAAAGATATATGAAAGAAAACTAATCTACATACTTGCCCGCCACTATGAAGGATAGCAAAGGGTGGGACGGAAAACTGAGAGTCGGTCCCCAGGCGACCATCACGAATCCGGAGGCAATCGAGGACCCGGATTACTCAGACGAGGATGCGCCGCCGGTGGAGGAGATCGAGGCCGACGAAGGTATTTTGTTTTTTTTTTTGCCGATTACGGTTGTATGGAAGTGGGTGCTTATTGAGATTCTCTTGCTGTAGACTTGCTAGAGGATGAGGATAAGGATACTGAGGTGCGTGGATCTTTTGCATGCGGCGTGAAGCGGAACTGACCGAGTGAGCGGTTTATCTAGGAGATCGACCTCGTCCATTGTCGTATTGCGTCCATCCCTGCTTTACATCTAGAGCGATTCCCTAAAGTACAGGTACGACATCGGGGCTCCGTGAATGAAGGTGGCGGTTGGCGATAATGATTCAGGATTAACGGTGGGGTGGTTTCTAGAGAATATGTCTGCGGCAGAATCAAATATCGCGGATCGCGTTTCCTCCTGAAATCGCCGGGTCGCTGGTCGAGCTCGATCTCTACGATAACCTTATTTCGCATGTCAAGGGTCTGGATGAGTTCAAGGACCTGACTAGTCTGGACCTGAGCTTCAATAAGATCAAGCACATCAAGAATATCTCGCATCTGGTTAAGTTGACGGACTTGTACTTTGTGCAGAACAAGATCTCAAAGATTGAAGGGCTGGAGGGGTTCAAGGTGCTGAGGAATTTGGAGCTGGGGGCTAATCGGATCAGGGTGGGTGCTTGGATTGCGCGAGAATGAATATATGGGAGGGCTTATGCTGACAGGGTGGTAGGAAATCGAGAACCTTGACTCATTGACGTCTCTTGAGGAGCTGTGGCTCGGGAAGAATAAGATCACTGAGTTCAAGGTATGTCGTCTTCCCGCGTGCTGGAGCTTGGGGGAGTTGACGTATTGACATTCTACAGAATCTGGATGCTTTGCAGAATCTCAAAATCCTCTCGATTCAGTCGAACCGCCTTACTAGTCTGAACGGACTCTCCTCCCTCAAAAACCTCGAAGAACTCTACGTTTCTCACAACGCTATTACCGAGCTCAGCGGTCTCGAATCGAACACCAAGCTGCGCGTCCTTGACTTCTCGAATAACCAGGTCTCCAAGCTCGAGCATCTGTCGCATTTGAAGAACCTGGAGGAGCTTTGGGGGTCGAACAACCAGTTATCTAGCTTCGATGAGGTGGAGAAGGAGCTGAAGGATAAGGAGAAGCTACAGACGGTCTACTTCGAGGGCAACCCGTTGCAAACGAAGGGGCCCGCAGTGTACCGGAATAAGGTGCGCTTAGCGATACCGCAGATTATGCAGATCGACGCTAGTAAGTGCAGTCTTCCAGGTTTCCCGGTGTAGGCGTATACTGACAGTCGCAGCGTTCGTGAGAATAGCTTAATTACCATACAAGAACTGGCATGGCTGATGATACAATGGCAATCATGGTTAATGGAAAGCGGATTAGATTCCTATCAATCTCCTATGTTACATGTAGATTAAGAGAAACTGTATGTTCTCTGTGTTCACGGTGTCATACCTTACTAGTGGAGGTATACTCCGAGCCTGCTGGAACCCTGGAAACGATCTACCGATCGTCCATGGCCTGACGGGCACAAACTGGGCATCGCTCAAGAATCGTGCCGGGGAAGCCTCACTATCGGCCTTGAAAGACAGCGACGCCCAACAGGACCACCAGAGCATCCCCATGCGCACACGCACAGGCATATCGCATAGCGCAAGACAGCCAACAACCATCCATATAGACCTCAGCGCATAGAACAGACCACCCAAACCAACCTGACCTTCAATCCACCTCCGTATCCTTACCCTCAACCACCTTCTTCTCCCCAGAATGCGACTCATCCCCCTCCCCCCTCAGCCCGCCCTCATAAAGCGCCATCAAACTCGTAGCCCCCAACCGCTCATTCTCCGCCTGCACCTTCCTCTTAACCCTAAACGGCTCATGACTCTTCCTCGCCATCGGCTCATCCGCCAACTCGCGCAACGGAACCCCCGTCCTCACCAGATCTCTCGACTGCCAACTCTTCCCATTCACACGAAACAGCGTATGGAACGGGTTCCGCCGCAGCGCAGACTCATGGTTATGTCGCGACGGCTGGATGGTACAGGTGATATGAGACTGGGCGGGGGGTTCACTCGAGGCCCAGGGGTCCGGGGAGGGCGTTCCTGGTTCGCGCGGGGGCAGATGCGACTGCGACTGGGGCATGGGTGGCGGTTTGACGAGGGGGATGGTGAGCGGGGAGGCGGCGATGGCTTGCGCTGCGGAGGACGGGGATTCGAAGATGGCGATTATCGATCGGGAGGTGGGGTTTTGGGATGTGTTTGTTGTGTCGTACTTTTCATTGTCTTGTCAGTTACAACTATTGTTTTTGAATTAAGAGTTATATTCAATAGGTGAAGGGTGTATCTATCTATCTACCTTGAGGTTGCGGAAGGTGACGACTTCGCCGAATTTCTGGAGCGCGGTCAGGATTTGTTTGCTTTCTGTTAGGGAGCGCGGCATCGGGGTCGTTGTTATGTGGATTGATTGGGCTGCGAGGCGGGCGGCCATTTTGGGGAGGGGAGGGGGTCTTTTGGTTGCTTTTCTTGTTCTTCTTTTGGTGGGTTGAGGTTGGGGGTTGGATTTGAGGGAGTCGGAGTTGGCGGAAATAATGGATGGATTGGATTGATTGATTGATTGATAGATAGTGTTGATAAGGCAGCTTGGGCTTGGCGTGGGATTTTTAGTTGCGAAAACTTTAACTTAGTTCTCAGGTACTGGAGTATACTTCATACATGTATTGTTTGGAATTCTGGAATTATATCTAGGGTTGGAATTGCTTCGCTATTACTTCTTCTCGGTGGATGTTGGCAATCGTTTGAAAAGATTGTAACATCATCACTCTATCTATCACTACGCCTTATCAGGGTCGCTGAGTACTGCTGATACTGCAGGAGTCATCCACCGGATATAGTTCCATTTTCTTCCCATGGTAGAATACCTACATCCCAAGGAGTAGTCCTATGTTGTGGGAGGGTTTTACGGAGGAATGATGATGACGGCGAGTCGGCCGTTCAGACTAAATCTTTCGGGGCCGAGAAGGCATCTCAAAGCAAGAGAGCCCAAAAGAAGATACGCTTACCATTACTACGCATGTAGATATCATTCATATTCAGGCACTAAACGGTCTTTGCGAATGGGTTATCATAACTATTTACTCAAGTCATCATGTACATTTTATATCGCAGATCATCACACATCTCTCGCGGGCAACGTCCATCTTAGAAGATAGGAACGTACATGCCGTATCCAAGAGGGTCATTGAACCGCAAGCCCTGGTCCAATGAGCTGATGGCCTCCAACTCAGTCTTCTCCAGATCCCACCCAGTGACCTCCAGGTTCAGCGCCAGACGGGTGGGGTTGTTGCTCTTGGGGATGACCGCAATGCCGCGCTGGGTGGCCCAGCGCAGCAGTACCTGAGCCGGGGTCTTGCCATACTTCTCGGCGAGGCTCTTGATGGTGTTGTGCTCGAACAAAGGAGTGGTATTGACGGCATTCTTCACCTCCAACTCGAGGAAGCTCAGAGGTCCAAAAGACGAGTACGCCGTGACGGCGATGCCCTCCTTCTGGGCATACTCGACCAGACGAGGCTGGGTAAGGTAGGGGTGGTGTTCAATCTGGAGGGTAGCGGGACGGACGCGCGCATACCGGAGGAGGTCCATGAGCAGCTGGGCGCTGAAGTTGCTAACGCCGATGCTGCGCGCGAGCTTCTTGTCGACCAGCGACTCCATCGCCGTCCAGGTCTCCTGAATGCTGGCGTTGCTGAATTCGATCTTGCCGCTCTCCGAGTTCCATCCGGGGGGGTAGCGGACAGCCGGGTCAACGTACTTCAGGGCAACGGGGAAGTGCACGATGTACAGGTCGAAGTATTCGACGCCCCAGTCAGCCAGCTGCTTGCGGCAGACGGGCTCGACGCGGTCGCCCTCGTGGAAACTGTTCCACAGCTTGGAAACAATGAAGAGATCCTCGCGCTTGACGATGCCCTCCTTGATGGCGCGGGCGACACCCTGGCCACATTCAACTTCGTTGCCGTAGTCTGGACGACCGTATTAGATTGCCCCCGGAACCCTTCACAGTAGGAGGTGGTAACATACCGCATGCGCCGTCAAAGAGACGGTAACCGGCTTTGATGGCTTCGTAAACCTGATCCGCGCATGTCTCGTTGTTTACCTTCCAGAGGCCAAAACCCACGAGGGGCATGTCAAATCCGCTGTTCAGCTTGACGGTAGGAGGAGCCATTGTGATTATTGTGTGGAGAGATCGCGGTTAACGAGAAGAACGACAGTGTGATTGCAACTGCGAGGAGAGCACAGAAGTGTTAAAGAAGGAGGGGCATCGATCAGCTTTTGGGGATTGCCCCCGCGCATATTCTTCCAAAAAGCCCTCATTTTGGGGTACGGCCATACCCACTCGGGATAAATGCAACATGGCCCATCCAGGCCAGCCGGACCGACAAGGCCAGTCACGCAAGGAGGAATGGAACTGTCTTGAGGCTAAAGTGGAGCTGGACGAGATGCGACAGTACCATTCCGGCTAAATGCGACCCTCCGGGTAAATGCGGACCAGCAAACCCCGTGCTAACCGTCCCGGTTTCACGGGACCCAAATCCCACCAATCACTCAAGGATAAAAGTATCAACTCTGACATTAGAATAGATAGTAAGTATAGATGACTACAGTACACAATTGGTATCAGATTAAAAGTACATCCCAAAGTTGAAACAAAAAATAAAAGTCCAAAACCCCCGGCAGAGCATGCTCCAGCATCCCCCACAAAACTCCGGTGCCAGAAACTAAAATACAAAATCCCGAAACCCAGCGACACTTTTGCTTGCCATTATTATCATTAAGAGACATCCTTCAGTTCGATTATTGATTAGTAATTCTTCGTTATGCGGCCTCGACCGCGTTGTTCTCAGCATAGGTGTGATTAATGTGGCCATGGCCTGCCCCATGGATACTAGGATCACCAGGCATACTCCCCACGATGAGATCGTCTGGGCCCAGCAACGCCTCCAAGTGGTTGTGCGGATGGGATTCCCGTGAGACAGATGGCACATGGTGATCGGGAAACTGCAGGTGGCTATAATTGCTCGAGCCAACATCAGTGATGCTCGAAGTAGGAGTTGGCCAAGGTGCATGACTGTGACTCATGTCATCGATCGATTGAGTGCTGGACCCAAATAGGCCATTGTTCAAAACATGGCTGGTATCAGGCAGGCTCACCCCAGGATGCTGGGGCGTTCCATACTGATTATCATGCCCACTTAGGTTGTACGTATTGAGATTGGTGTGTGAAAGGGACATATCAGGTATGCTAAGCATCCCTGGTCCTCCAGTAGAACCATTGAGACTCGTTGGCTGGCTGACTTCGGGTTGCAGATTGGGGTAGGTGTCTGGCACGGAGGTGACGGCAGTTTTGTCATAAAGGCCACCCTCTGGCTTAGTGAGAGAGTTGAGAAGGTCAAAGCCTCCGCTTGCATTGAATATACTGTCCGGCGGTGGTTGGTACATGGACCATGGAGGTTGCGAAGCACCACTATGATGCACCAAGTCGTGTGACTGCGGGGCTTGGTAAATGCTTGGGGCAGGCCTAGCTAGAGAGTTTGTGTCAAAGGACAAGGGAGGGAGGTCGATCCCCGTTACGGGCTTCGGGCTAGGGATCGCATTACGGTCGGGGGATGGCGGAGTCACCCGGCGCCATGTGGTAGTGCCGACTTCGTTCGGTCGCGTTCGCCGGAATTGCCAAATCAGGATGGCCATTCTTTTGCTTCCATCCGGGGAGTTGTCAGGGTACTGGTTCGATACCCGACGAGAACTAGGAGTAGCCCGTATTTCTTGGACTGCCGTCAAGGTACGGAAGTAGTCTCTCATTTGTCTATCAGCAGCCTCGTTGCCCTGCGTGCCTTGGGTGAGCTCCGTGAGTTCCGTAAAACGTTTTGCCCACCACGAAGATTCAAATGGAGGTTTCACTTTGTTCGACTGCTGTCTAGGAAGGTTGCGGCGTTCCTTGAATATGTTGTGACCTTCCTCGTAGATATACGTGTTGCACGACCAGTTCTCCATTTGGTTCGTCAGTGCATCGCCGTTAGGAGGCTGGGTGAAGTCCAGCTCTAGCTGAATCCCGAGTTTCGAGCCAGGCGGAGGGAAATCATCCATCAACTCAAGATTGGCCTCCAGTAAGATGATCTCACAGCTCGGGGGGTTGTTAGCATCTGCCATGATTGCGTTGAGATGGGGAAACGAGCTCCGCCAATTAGAGAGATCCTCCAAGCGTTTTGGGGGTGCACCGGGATGACGTTGGTCCCCTTGGAGGCGGGTGTAGATATGGAATGCACTCTCGATCCGCTCTGGCTGACCTGGCGCGCTCACCCACATGTCAAAGCTGAGGCCATAGATCATATTAACGTTCGTTGCCTCGGCGTGCAGGTTGGGGTTGAAAACAACGTGTGGAGGGGGCAACTCTCCCGGGTAAGATGGCACCGGCCTCAACGAGTCATGATAAGAGGGATAATTGTGGCTATTGTAATGGCTGGAGAATGGGACTTCCATCGAATTTCTCCAGCGAGGACCGGCTGATGGTGGCTGGCCATTCGAACGGTCTGCTGGTTGCTCCCGCACAAGCCTCTCCCCTACAAAGGCCTGGTTAGATCTGGGTTTGCTCATCGAAGCTATCTAGGCAGGACATACAGTCGGGGTCACCCTTGAGAAAAGAATCAAGGACTTGCAGGTGGCTCGAGACCTGCTTTCTCGACCTCCTTTTCCCAGTAGTTTTGTAGATGTACTCAGCTATCAGTTCATTTCGACCGTAGGATTTGCCACGTTCGGACCATTTTCTTCTCCCCATGGGGGGATTCGCCTCAAGGGCTGATATTGTTAGCATATTTTCCTTGTGTGGCCGCTGTCGTCGTCTTACCTTGCTGGAAAGCATCCTCAAGCTCATCTGACCAAACAGGTTCCCCATCCTTTCCAGTATCTCGGCGAGGCCGTGCCCTGTACTCTATGTACTTTTGGGACTTGAGGTAACTTCTTGTCCTGCGGGGTCCAATCAGGCTCTGGCCAAGTGATTGGAGACGCCGCAGTTTCTTTGTATGGAAACGGTTGTTGAGAACTTGTTGGGCATGAAGGCTGGTGGTAGGCATTGGGTGAGTTGGGACCGGGGGCTGATGAGGGTACTTGAAACCATAATGTGAAAAATGGTCGTCCCGCCCGGTGGGATCCGTGTGCGCCAGGGTGTCAGAGTAGGACTGGATGTTCCCAGAGGTGTTCTGAAGCACTCGACCTGGATGGGGTCCGACACCTTCAAGACCTGGTTGGGTTGGAGGCAACATACATTCGGTCTGCCACTCAGCCATGGAGCGGATCACCTCGAATAGGCTCTCGGAAGAATGACAGATTCCACAGAGGAGGATGTTGAGGGCCCCAAATGCTTCTTGCCTGGCAAAGCACGCAGTTACTGGGAAAAATGTAAGAGCCTGGGAAAGAGAATGTTCGGGCGAAGAGCATGATGTTTATAGGGAACCCCATTCCCTCCCCTAGTAAAGGAGCGCGAAGGTAGCCCCAGCAGCTACATTGCTGGACCACGCTGTTTGCTTGTTTGGGCGATTCCCCCTCGAGGGCAGCGTCAGTCGCCTGAGGCGCGGGGAAACCCTTGACCTGAGCTTCACGCGTCGATCAGAGCGATGAGGGAGGGACGAGCAGGTGCCGCCTTGTTGCAGCAAATCAGGAGGAAGGGTGATGCACTGTGGACACCGGCTACCCATGCAAGGGGACATCCAGGGTGCACGATTCAGCGAGCCGCTGCCCGGGGATTTTGGACCTGCACGACATGATCATTGACTGGAGCCACCAAGCCAGGTACCGATGAGCAATGATGGGCGAGTTTGTGGCAAAGACCTCTCTTTGGAATGCCCAGTATCCAACAACATCGTGCGAGGCGATCATCCAAGAATGCGCGGTGGGTTACAGGCAGAGCGAGCGGAATGTAGGTTGGAAAACAACGACCGCACCCTGCTTTCAACCTGATATCCAGGGTGCAGCAGCCATACGAAAGGTAACAGTAAAGGACGAGGGGTAGACGAGATGCTAGGATCGAACAAGGATACATGGGGATAAAAAAAGATAAGGCTTCATTAAGATGCACGAGGCGACGGAACTTTGCAGAACGCGTCTGCAGGCACAGTCCTGACAGCAGGAACGTGTGAAAAGGCCCAAAGGTGTTCCGCCAAGCAAGGGGTATATTCTCACAAACACAAAAGATAGCAGCAGCACCATTACTATTCATTAACCCTATCAACAGGGAGAAGGGCAGAAGGAGAAAGGACTTTAGTTTTCCTCGTCCTGGGCCCCTACAGTAAATTTTTTCCGTCCAGCACCCGTGAGCTTCTGTAGTTTGATCCGGTCCAACTGCTCCCCTACTTTCTTTTCGATCTGCTGGATCTCTTGCTCCGCATCGATGGCCTCCTCGTTTGCAAATTCCAATACCAGTTTTCTGCCCAACAGATGGGTGTTCTTCAATGCGTCCATGGCATTTTCCGCTTCGCGAGCGCTTACGAAGTCTGCAAAACCGAAACCACGAGTCGAGCGGTCAAATTTCTTAGGAACACGCACAGAGCGAAGCTGGCCGTAGGCTCCAAAGAGTGATCTGACATCCTTCTTGGTCGCTTGGAATGGCAAGTTCTTAATGATAATCTTCGTCCTCCTAGCTGCGATTTTCTTCGCAGTATCATCACGTCGTCTTTCTTCAGCGGCGTCCATACCTTTATGCGATGATCTAACTACCAGTGCATGCTGATCGAGCTTGTATCCATTCATTGCAGCAAGAGCGGCTTGAGCTTGATCTTTGGTCCTAAAGTCAACAAAGCCAAAGCCCATACTGAGCGTCTGACCAGGTCTTTTGGGATCGGGCTTGGTCTTGATCCTCGCCGACACGAACCCATCCAACGGCTGGAAGACTTCAACGAAACGTGTATTCGTTGTGTCAAAGTTGAGATTCTTTACGAAGAGAGTTGCGGTAGCAATAGCCTGTTCAGGCTCATCTGCCGCAAACGTGTCAGCAGTCGAGAAACCTTGGGAGATGGCCTTGGTTTCCACAGTTGGTTTCTGCGGGACAACAGATGCATCGAAGAGGTTCTTAGGGGCTTTTTCTAGGAAGAGGATAGAATCTCCCAGCTTCCGGTACGCCAGACCCTTGAATGCCTTTTGAGCCTCATCTGGTCTTGCAAACTCAACAATCGCTATTGTGCCACTGGGAGGCATCAGCAGTCTTGTGAGTTGGCCATACGGCTCGAACAGCTTCCTAAGCTCGTCAGTCTTGACGCCATAAGAAAAGTTCTTTACTAAGATAGCAGTGTTTCCACGCTCTCGTTCTTTAAAAGCATCAATGTTGACACCATTTGCAGTGAAGTAAGCCTTCGTTTCTTGAATAACGTGCGTTTCAGCATGGGCTTGTTTCACTGCGGCATCAGACGAGGTAGGATCCAAGAGATCTGCTTTGGATATACCAAGTCTCTCAGCCATTGACGACATAACTGCATCGGCCTAGTAGAGAGGCTTGTTAGTATATGATACTCTTAGACTATATCCCAAACTGACTTACGTTCATATAAAGCGAGTTCCAACTGAAGGTTGAAGAAGTAGAGTCTAGCTTTCGCTTAATCTGTTTCTGTTTCTTCAAAGGCAACTTGGACAACTCATAGTCGTCGATCTTATACGTCTTCTTTGCAGCAGCTGGCAGGATGTGCAATAAACGACCTTGGAAGTGTTTTCCGTCGAGGGCTTTGTAGGCCTCTACAGCGGCGTCGGATTCAACATACTGAACGTAAGCAAATCCTTTACTGGAGCTGAACCGAGTATCAAAGGCAACATGAATCTAAATAAATCAGCAATTGTCCCATGAATCTAAAATCACAGTGAATCCAATGTCAAGTTGAGGATATGTTGCTCTTCAGATACTAGAGGCATCTACTAAAATTCTCTTTTCCTGGTCACATCATTTGCTTTGCATCTGATGTCCCTATCAGGATGTTCATCATGCGAGCAACTTTGCATGAAAGGGGGGAAGGAAAGGTAGGGAGGGCACAGAATGGAAATGGAAGACTGACCTCTTCAATCCTGCCAAAGGGAGCGAATACCGGTTCGAGATCGGACTCCTTTGTATCGTAAGATAAGTTTCTCACAAATAAGCGCGCGGAAATGCGAATATTTTCAATGTTTGTATCAACTTCCGGTGCTTTTGTCGGCTCCGCAGTATTAGCCGCGGCCGGAGAAGCATCAACCTCTGCGTCTTCATTGTCGACTTCAACATCACCTGCTGGCTCCGTTGAATCAGTGGGCCTTTGCGCTGTGGAGTCAAACTCTGCTTGCTCCTCTTCGTCTAGGAGACCGAGAAGACGGCTTGTCTTAGACCGAAGCCAGTCAGCGTCAGATACCGGTTGTTGCTCATCTTCCTGAACTGCGGGCTGCTCTTGGTCCACCGCTTGCTCAGTAGTATCTTCTTCCTTACTTGCATCAACAACCATAGGCTCAGGCTCGTCATGCCGTGACACATGAGCATCTTCTTCAGACGTCTCCCCGAGCTTTGCCTTCTTCCTTTGAGCATAAGTAAGTTCTTGAGAAACTTCATTTGCTTCAACGGGCGGGTCCTTGGCAGATGAGTCATTGGCAACAGGGTTGATCACGGCATCATCATTGGCCCATGTCTTTGTGTGTGATGAGTGCTGCATGAGGGAAAGATACTCTTGCAGCTTAGGGTCCTGCTGGGTGGGCTCCCCATCACGCTTACGTTTGAGTGTATTCTCTGCAGTCGAGTCAGGCTTATCAGCCTTTTTAAACTTTTGAGCAGCACTGGTAGGTTCGGAGTCGATCTAAAGCAATTCTGGTCAGTCTCAAGACCACCTTTATCGGTCAGCGTGCGCAATGGGAATGGGAAACATAAAAGCCAGATCGCCAGGAAGAAGCCACATACCGGTTTAGCAATATCTACAGAGATCTTTGACATCTTGACATATGTCTTGTTGAAGTATTTAGCAGCTTCCTGGGCCGCCTCGGGGGTCTTCAAGCCCACAAAGCCAATCCTGCGTTTGGGTAATACATGAGCGTCGGTAACTTGGAAGCGACTAGCAAAGTGCTTCCTAAGTTGATCATTGGAGAATGTTGGCGGAAGGCCAGAGACAAATACTCTTGTGCTTTCCATGATTGTGTCCTGTGGCTGCCTTTCCCAAAGCCAGCAGGGAGTGGAATGTATAGAAGAAAAAAAAAGCCCCAAAATTTTTTTAGTTTATGCCGCTTCCTTATAGTGCCGGCAAAGGCGGTGAGAAAAGTGGGCGTGGCCCGTGCGTATCCACACGGTTGCTCCTCAGCAACCACGATAGCCCAACGTCTACTTCCGGAGGCAATTCGGCGGAACGCTGTGTACTGTTGGACTACCTTAGAGACGCAAATCTCCAGTTTACTCCCTTGCTTATTGTTGAAGCTTTTCCAGCACCCTCAACCGACCAAAATGTCTTCCGAAAAGAAGGATAAGCTCGAGCGTGAGTGCAACTTCAGCGGCATCTTCAACATGACTAACTTTATGGGGCAGCGCAAATCAAGTCCGTCGATATGGTAAGCGTGTTGCCACTAGAATTGGAGGTCTAATTGCTTATGGTATGAAAGACGGAGGATATGCAGCAGGAAGCTGTCGAAGTTGGTATGATTCATCGGGTATCCCGACGGAGGTGATTGCGACTAATTGTTTAGCGATCGAGGCAATGGAGAAGTACCACATTGAGAAGGTTGGTCACAACGATTGTTCGTCGACTCGGTAGGGTGCTAATTATTATTAGGACATTGCCCAGTATATCAAGCGAGAGGTCAGCGTTTCCTCCGATAACACCACAGCCCCTCACTCACAGTCTACAGTTTGACTCGCGCAAAGGAGCTACATGGCATTGTGTCGTAGGGAGGAATTTCGGAAGCTTTGTCACACACGGTACGAACTGTTGTGCACTAACCTGCCGGGGTGTTGCTAATTCAATTCAGAGACGAAACACTTCATCTACTTCTATCTCGGACACTGCGCCATTCTCCTCTTCAAGACTCAATAAACACGCCTTGGCATACATGGTTGGAAATAAAAAGAGGGCCGAGTCCTTGGGCAATTGGGACCTTGACTGCCAATTGGGGCATGCCGCCACAAAATAGACGCCGGCGACGTATGGGTCTTAACTCGCGACACGATGGACTGGCCCCTGAGATCGGGCGTCATGGCAGTTGGTGCTGCATAATCTTACCTTCCCTTCAGCGGTATTTATTTACATATTCGAGTCCTACATGGTTCAATTTCGGTGTCATTGTATCTTGATGTGAGTTAGATTGGTCATACCAAGCAGATTATGTGCTGTATGACGGAGTGCCTTGTAGTATAGTAGGCTCGTACCAGCTCGTACCCTAGTAACTATAGAGCCTCCCAGCCAGCTACCACACAGTATTGAATACACACAAAGGAGTCCCTCACCTCACCTACCTAACCATCATATCACATCCCCAAGTTTCCTCTCCCAAGACATAAAAAACGCCCAAATTCACCAAACACGTGCCACGCATTCCAGAAGAAAGCGAACAGCCAAACGCCAAGTGCCAAGCCACAGCGCCACACGTCACCCCCAATAAGGGATCTCATAATAACGCTGCCTCTCGCCTTTGGATTCAACCTTCACCAACTCAACTCACCTTGATCATAAACCCTCAAGACCAGAAGCCATACTTCCCCTTCGTATCATAGACCAGAATCTGCGAAGACCCCAACCACCATGGCAATCTGCATCACGTTCGGAACGCATGGTATGTACAGCGCAACTCTGCATACTAATCCCTCCGTGTATATATATCCTCCGCACCGACCCGGAAATAAACTCCCCATGCGCCGATTTCTAAATACGACGTCTTCTCGTCTTCATAAGCACTAGGCTAACAGGTTAAATAGAGTTCACGTCCATGCTGCAAGGCTACGAGAATGTCAGGGCTTACTGCTATAACTGTATGTTTACTCCGGTTTTGCTTACTAGGTGCTTGGTTGGCTTGTTCCTGACCCGACTAATCAATCATGGGGTTGGATTAGGCCAACACTACAATGGACATTGTATTACGCGATGGTATGTTCTTTGCTTTTCTTTCAAGTACTTGCATTCGATGCGTGAATGGGCCTGATTGCTAATTGCTCTAGGCCCTGGTTTACCGTCTGCTTCATTGTATGTTGCGTTCCCGATCTGGTTGCAATAGCTCTTACTATCATCACCCAGAATATCCAACTAACATGAACCGTAACCCACCAGCCCATGATCCCGCTAGCAACACACAAGTACAAGGTAAATATCTGCTTCAACCATTTCTTAGCTCCCACCCAATGAAGAATAAATACTAACAAGCCCCCAGGAAGTCACATGTTACACATGTCGCTTCACCCAAGACCTACGGTACGTGGTTCCCTAATCAGAATAGTAAAAGAAAACACTCTGTCCGATCAGAACAACTGACAACAGATAAGTGATCGCCCCGATATCACGCCAGAGACTAGGCCTCCGGTAGGTGCGCCGGCTGGCCCAGCACCACCTCCACAGGCCTACTGGGGTCCTCCTCCTCAAGCCTCCGGGGGAGGCGGATATCCCCAGCCTCAGGCCGGGGCACCGCCGCAGAATCCTCAGTATAAGTGATTCTGTGCTGGTGTTGACCTTGATTTTCTTATTTTTATTATGTCGAGGGTTTTAGGGGATGGGGGTTTGGTCTGGTCGAGAAGCGATGTTAATGATGTGTATATTCTGTTGTTGTACGATACCTTTGCTTCTATTTTATCTACTTGCTTTTTTTTATTTTAATTAATGAGGGTTGTATTCCATGATATATGTGCATTCAATGGGTAAGAATTAGTAATAGCATTAATAGCGTAACTGGCGTAGAACGAATGGGGTATATAATCAACGCAAAACACAAAATCCCAATCACATCAGTAGGTATGGATGGGCTTGCATCTGGGCACCCAACAGAATCTTGCATACCAAACAACCAAGCTACACGTCCGACTTAGTGCCCACTTTCTCCGTCGGCGTCGCAGAACCAGATGGAGTCTGTTCCTGTCCCTCAAACCTCGGCTTCTTACCAACAGCATCAAGAGCCATAAGCCTAGCCGTACGGATAATACTCTCTCTTCCCTCATACAGTGGGAAAAGCACCACTCCTACAGTCGTACAGAAAAGCCAGATGATGCCCACGACAACCCAGCCGGTGAAGAACTTCTTGCTGAACACGTACGAGCTGCCATACATGGGGATTGGCCATAAGAGTAGGAAGCACAGAACCATGCCGATGGTGAGGGTGCGCGAGTAGAGCGCGGCCCTGTTGAGCTTGCGCTCTTCTTCTTGCTCTTTGGCGGGGTTGATGGCGGCGGGGTTGTTTTCGCCGGGGATTAGTTCGATATCGACGTGTGCGGCTGCTGCGACGTCTGTATCATCAACTTTGCGGATGGCACGCATGGATTCGTAGTCGTAGTTTTGAGGACCGAATATGTAAGTGAGGACAGGAGAGAATATGATGGGGCTGAGGAGGGCGGCGACGTTTCCAGCGAGCATGGGATAGCTGGGCTTTTTATTAGCTGGGGGGCCTTATTGGGTGAGGTCGAGGACAGGTTACTTACTTTGCGCCAGTGGTAGCGACGGTCAATACACCGGATTCCTTCTTAGCGGTTACAAGCCATGCGATGAGGGACACGGCGAGGCCCAGAATAGGTGATACAGCTGCTGCGACCCAGTTCTGTGCCTTCCAGACGAGGGTCATCGCGCCTGGGAACACCGCCGACGAGATGATAACTCCCATAAGCAAGTAAAGGTAGCCCATACCGATACCCGCGTAGTAGAGACCAGTTGCGAAACTAGCCATGGCAATAGCCCAGAAAATACAGGACATGTGAGACACCCACACTAATCTCTTGCCCTTTGCAGAGGGGTTGATATAAGCCTGATAGATATCGTAAGTCAGGATGGAAGAAACAGCAATTAGCTGAGCCGAAAACGCCGACGTGACTGCCATGAAAATCATGAGTGTGGTGCAGACAGCTCCACTATATCCCAGCAGCTTGACAGCAGCAAAAGGTAGGACAAGGCCGGCAGTTACGTCCTCCGAGCTCATGCGCTGAGTGCCTTCAAGAGCAAGAGCAGATATTCCCATAGTACTGGCACAGAGCCAAGGAATGGCGAACCAGCAGAGGCCACCAATAACATAACCAGGGAAAGCATGTACGGGGTGCGCAGCAATAGCTATCGCAGTCAGTACTGAAGCAACATAGCACCATTCCATCTCGAGTTTGACACACCTTTGTTGTAATAGCCATTGTCCAGGAAGACAGTACTGAAACACACTGTTAGCATATATCAACCAAGGTTTAGTAAGGTATCTACACACCCAAAGTTACCTAGATTTTTAGTTAGCATTAAGCCACAACAAAAGAATACATGTATTCACTTACCGACAAGGTTGATAACCCAGAAGATACCACCCTCCTTTGATCGCATGGTGAGATAGCTGCCCTGAGCATTACCCTCCACAGGATGACGATCAGCCGCCGCAACCAGAGCATCATAAACTTTACCCGGAGATCCAAGAGTATCGTTAGACGCGTAAGCGGAGAATGCATAGATGAATATAACGACGATGATAACCACGGTGTGCATATAGTCGGTGATAAAAGTTGCTTTGATGCCACCGAAGAGCGTATAGAGCACAACACCAATGGGGAGCAGGAAACAAGCTGCAACCGTATTGACTCCAGTTAAGGATGTCAAGACAGCAGATCCACCAGTGAGCAACATTGCGGTGACAAGAATATTGGTCATCAAGCAAAACACAATGAAGACCACATGGACAGCAGTGCCATATCGAGCGCGAATGACTTCCAGGAACGTATGCGCATTTGGGGCTCGTCTTTTGAGTTCAATGGCGAGCGTCGCAAATAGAATAATCTGCACGCAGGCACCTGGGATCCATGTGGTTAGTGATAAAGCCCACTGTTTCTTCGGCCACACTAACCTGATGCATAGAAGAATGGCCCCGAAATTCCGTACTGATAGGCTACTGCAGAGGATTGCAGAAGGGTGGCAGCCCAAGTCCAGCTACTTACGACAGCAGCAGCAACCAAACCTGACTTGACGGATCTTCCTGCAGTCGAAAACATCTCTGAGGTCTGGACTTCATACTGATATCTATAGTGAACAGTCCGTTAGCTCCAGTTCCTCTTACCTTGGTAAAGAGATGTAGCTCTTGCCTTTTGAGGGCCCAAGTGATAAAAACCATCACCAAAGCGAATGCGAACCCTAATCCGACAATAATACCATAGCCAAACCCTTGAGACAAGGGAGCAACAAAGTTGGCTGTCTCCGACATGACTGCGGCTTTGGTCGGACGATGGCCTTGGATGGTCAATCCGAATGCACGTATATCCTAATACGGGGTATGAAATTGCAGTTCAAGTATAACAATATAGGCTAATATCAATATAGCGACCCACAAGCAATGACCTCGAGCAGTCTGATACTTTCTGAAAGAAAATCTGGAGGGAAGCGAAGAGTGACTTGATTCATATACTACCTCAAGTAGTACAACCATGTGCATAGGAGACCTCCGACCTCGCAGAAGACCCCCAGACTGATCAACATCCTTCGTCCCATTGAATCGGGATTCTGGACTGCTCAACCCAGTCATTGTCGTTGCTGAAGCTCCGGGGCCTGATAAGGGCTTCATGTTCGTATTTCACCAACGTCACAGCGGACCAGCACATGGAACAGGGTGGCCCGCGATTTTCTTATTTCCATCGCTTATTGACAATCCATAAGGCTCATGGTCCCTATCGTAGTCGACCTCAATCCTCCAGTTATCATTGGCCAATCTTGTTTTCGTCGCCCATCCTTATCAGTGGAGGTTGGATGAACGCCATCGTCGATTGGCTCCGAGACGGCAAACGGTTGATAAGGAACACGGGGCTTTCTGATATCAAGATAGTGGATGCCGACCCAGCTTTTAGGTAAATCACCAACAATGAAAAGAAGCTAGAAAACAAACCCTCTAGGCGTGATAACGCTTTCCCTTACTCCAGGTTTCGAGTAATGGATTATCTGCATTCTCCACGCTCCCGATTGCGCGGAAGCTGGGGAGAGTTAAAGGATCTGATCTCGTTTGATTGAACGAGAGAACCTAAAAAGGAGTCACAAATTGCCCAAGTGGAACTAGCGTCTCTTCTCTATTCAATAATGAAGCTCGCCGTTGTCGATGCAAACCTGGGTCGGGTGTTAGTGGGAAGTTGGGTTGATCTGAGAAAACATATACGGAGTACAGAAGACAGGTTCCTTGTTCCTTAGTAGATGAAACGTCCTCGTCGCGCTAGCCCTGTCCCTCAGGCGGGAAACCCTGCCTGGACCAATAGCCAGGCTTACATATCACATGTCCCTACCGTCGCTTACAACACAATCAACTTCTAAGGTTCATGTACCCATTGAAAAAGCAACTGATATTATACAAAGCTTTCCTTCCAAACTTTCGGCATGAAAATCTTTCATTAACTGTCACAAGGGTTGGAGGCAGCTCCAACAGTAACATAACAACCAGCACACCTTCCCAACCTATGCTGCAGATAGGCTTTCAACACTCAACTTCGCGAAGTATCGGACGATCCGATTCAAGGATCCCCGCGCACCAAGGACAACAACGGATAGGCAACGGACACCATGGGGTATATTATTTCAAAAGGGTAGAAGAGAGTATGGGAGTGAACCCGCCGAAAGCGACCCTCTCAGAATGGCCAAAATCGTTCCAGGAGCAGGGACCGGCTACGCATAGCAAAACAGCCCCGCTCACTCAGAACCTCACTCAGCCAAACCACATGTCGCTCGAGGCAGGCAGGAGAGTGATGGCGAGAGCAGACGCAAAGTCGTTGCTCACGAGGAGAACTTGCGAGTGATCTTGGCGATGACTAAAGCCGGACACACATCAGTATCCATTAGGGATCGAATTGACCTATCTCAGGTGTTACATACCATGCAAACCAACGACAGAAAAGATGAAGCCCAAGCTCAGAACCAAGACGACAACAGGGTCAACCCTCAAGCCAGGGCTCTCGTCAGTGTAGAGCTTGAGCATGGTACCAGAAGAGCCACCGGCACCGGCAGCGCGAGTCGAGCTGGGTCTGGCATTGCGCAGAGACTCCTTGTGGTCGGCAGCCGCGCGACGACGCAAAGCAGCTCGAGGACCACCGGGGGGAGTGGGAGAGGAGGTACGGGCGATGGAAGAAACAGAGCCAGCAGCTCCAGCTCCAGCACCAGAAGCCTTGGAGTCTGGGCCAGACTCGGCACCAGAGGTCAGGGGGGAAGCAGCACGGGGAGAAGCCTTAAATTATATTCATATTAGCATCACCATTAAGAATTGGGATCCAACATTAGGGGATAAAAGAAAGCCAATGCGGTGTCTAGGCACGACAGGAGTCCCATCTACCGAAGGACGATCAGTTGGCTCACGAAGGACACTCACCATTTTAAGAAACCGTAGTCAAATGAAGATAATCAAAGAATGTCGTGAAGAATTGAGCGAAATTAAATTTAAGAACGAAGAAAAGAAAATGGACTGGTTGGAGAAGGAGGGAAGTCTGCTTGGAAGGGGAAGGGGAATTAAGTGGTAGCTGGCAGAGTTGAGGTCGCAAGTTCACTCAAAAGAGGCCACGCTCACGGTTTCCCATTGGCCGTACTGTCACGTATCGTCACGCCGACCTACCCCAGTTTCCTCCACCAACCACAGCCCGCCTGTGCATCCCCTTCCCACTCATAATGACAGAGGTCATCTTGAACTTCACAGATTGTGACAAACGCACTTGGTGTATACCGTGGGAGATACGGTATATTTTGGCGGGGTGTGGGGTGTAGCGACATTCCTACTTGCTTTAGTCAAATTACAAGTAAAATAGTCCATATTCTTCCTATGTATTTTATTCCAATTATGTGATAGATACAGTACATAACATATGAGATGCACAGTCGTGAAAAAAAAAAATAAACTGACATAAGCAAGGATATCAAAGTGCAAAGTGTCGGAATCATCGATTGAACGCTGTCAGCGCCCATTTAATAAGGCTGTATGTGGAAGGGCGAGGAAGAGAAGCGAAGTAAAAGGGAAACCCTGACAGCAAACGGAGAAGAAAATGGAAATCGTGAGCTAAATCGATCAATGCAGAAAAAGGTATCATATCGCAAATCCCGGAAACACCTTCAAAATACAGTATCCAAGTCGACATATAAGAGCGAATTGCACGTGGTTTGCAAACGTCTCACGTGGATATCTGTGTCCCGATAAAGCGCTTGGTTGTTTTTATATGGACAATTGAACCAAAAGGTTGTTATCTTGAAATCATGAAATTGTACGACCATGCTCGGGCTCAATCGATCATCATCCGATTGGGCACTTGGCCGGCAATGTTTGAAGACAGCTCTGTGGTCTTCTCCTCGTCTTTGCGGGCCTTTTTCCTATTCACGTGCGGTTTCAAGCCCTTGTGGAAGTTATGCATGCACATGCAAGCGTTGATAATAGTCATAACGATGAGAACGAGGGTGATGACGGCGAAAAACGTCAAGGACCGTTGCGCTTGGAGGTATTCTTGGTACGTGTTCTTGTCGTAAATGCGGTACAGCTTGAACAAGAAATATGCCAGCGCAGCAAAGTAGAGGAGCTATGATAATAGTTAGAGAACTTCTCGAGGGCGGGTAACCGATCAACACGTACAATGATTACGATCATTCCAATAGAACTTTCGCGCCGAACGAAAAGAGCAGCAGCTAACAAAATCAAGATTGTGACCGGGATAGCCGCCAGAGTAAGCGCAAACTCGGCATCGTGCCGGTTAGTGACAATGACCACGAATTGCACAGTAAATCCGAGGAAAAAGAAGAAGTCGAATTTGAGGAGCGCAATGTAGATCTGCCGGTTCAATCAGCTGGAATTCCTTGTCCACTAGGTAGTTCACAACAAACCTGGTATGTGAGGTATCGGCGCTTCATTCGCAAATCAGCGCTAATGTGCTTGTAGATGGACCACGCAAATTCATCGTATAATTTCCAAGCCACGATCATCATCAGCAGCGTGCCCATGGCCACAACGCATGGGATGATGATCAGGAAAGGCTTGATTTGTCCCCACACAGCCGGATCAATGGCTGTATTGTCATTCAAAACTCCGATCGCATCTTTAATTTGTTCCACTTGCACGGCACCGTAGATCAATAGGCCAACGTTGCATACGCACAGCCCGATGACTTGAATGGTATTTTTAAGGCGCAGTGCGTCGTAGACCAGCACTAACTCATAGATGAAACCGAAACTGTACAGTGCTAAAAAGGTCGGAATTGTTTTGGATGCCGTTACATTGACGGCTATCTCATAGAGTTTGAGTTGGAAGTCTGCGAATACGTAACTACAAAGCATCCCGTCAGCATCAGCGATATATCTTTCTAAAACCGCGGTAGCAGCACATACCATTCTAGAGCGAGTGTGACGACTGCTTGGAAAAGGGTCACAATACAGAAGGACCACGTCCACATTGAATTTGGTCTATACATCTTGCGTTTCTTAGGGCGCGGGGGCACATTTGTGTACCCTTCTCGCCCTCGAAAACCACCGCCTCGTCGAAATGCCGGGTCAAAAGAACCTCCAAGGAGGGAGGCGCGTGAATTGTTGGTCTGAATTTTGGTAATAGGCTCCGCTACGGAGCTCGTGTCCGCCGGAGTCTCGCTTCTGGGATACAATATGACGGTTCTGACCACCGAATGGCGGCGAAAACGCAGAAAAGGAGTCTAGGAGCCGAAAACCACGGGCGGGGAAAGAGGATCGGAGAGTTTTTATTTTAGACGACCCTATGAGAGGACTTCAGTTTAGGAGGTCTGATCTCGAACTTGGCGGGTTCGACGATGACAGGACCTGAGGCACAAGCCTCCACAGCCTCTTTCAGCCTAACGATGAATGATCGGGGGAGGAGATGGCCCGAGGAAGACAAGAGAGAACGAGGACGGGGAGGCGCGACTTGGGGATCTCCTTCGAGCGAAGGAGGCTTAATGTCCGCCAAGCCTCGGGTGAAAGGTCGTGTGTTGGGCGGAGAGGCACACTCCGATTGATCGTTCAGGACTGGTGTAAGGCTGAGCACATGCAGAATCACGCGAGGACCCTTCTCAGCGAGTGGCTGGAAATGGGTCAACAAATAGCGACTGATAGGTTTGACTGAACCCCCAAGAATCGATAGGAGGGGGGGAGGAGAATTCCAAAACGAAAGTGGGTGGTCGAACGAGGGACGATAGGAATGGGTGGTTTGAATATAGGGGAATGCCGATTAGATGCGGGTGAGAAGGAATAATAATATCAGTAATCACGAGGAATGAGGTTAGGTAAGGCACGGTCGGTTCCTCAAACTGCGGGAGAAAGTCGAGAGGTTCGTTTCCTTTTTTATGATTTTTCTAATTTTTGCCGGCAATTACGCAGTCTTTTGACTGACAGGACCACCGATCATTTGGAGTCTGGAGAAGGGGCTTTTTTTTTCTCCTCTCTGTTTGGTTTGGTTGAGAATTTGTGGTATTATTCCAGGGTTTGGGGCGGAGAAAAAAAAAGAAAATCAACAGAAACAATCCAGACACGGGGAAGAATTGTAGAGTGTGTATTATATACAAAATACAGATACTCTCCTTCTCTTATGGGAAAAACAATGGGGTTAATAGCTTCACTTGGCTTGACAGTTAACGGTAAAAAACGACCTCCCTGTTAATCTGTTTCTTTTTTGGTTTATTATTAGTAGTTCTTTTATTTTTGTTTTCATTTTATTACGCCAGGAACTTTGGTCCCCGTTTACTATTGTTACCATTTTTACTTCCCGTCCCAAAGTATAGGCCACCCAGCCAAGAAAGGCTCTGCTCACTGTTTTCCCTCATAAATTACGGGCAGCTCCATATGGAGGACCGTACGTATCCAAACAATCATATCCGGTACGACCGGGTGCCTGAGGCCCTGGGGCCACTAACTTCGATTTTCGTGAACTGGTGTATACTCTAAGTGGGTCAGGGACCCATCATAACCTGTGAGACGGGAGACCAGATAAATGGTGATGGGGCCAGAATTCTCGGGGCTTGTGTCTGGACTCTGGCTAATTAATCCGCTTGGGTCCTCCGTACCTGGTCTCGTTTACCCATGGTTGAACCCCTGGTGGGAACACAAACTGTCTGCTAAACCCCCTCAATGCGAATGGAATGACCGATTAGACATCACTAGCGGCCAGGCAGTCATCAGAACTGTACTCTGGAGTGGGAAGGAGAGATTCAATACCATTGTGTGTGTGGATCGGTTTCGCTAGGAGACTGGATATCCCCATCGATAGGGCAACTATAAGGTTATTTACTGTCTGCAGTCCGATTAGTTAGCAGTTACGCGTTCCATGGGTCTTCACCTAGGCAGACAGATAGACAAGAGCACCAGCTCTGGGCACTGGAGGCTGTCACTGCAACGTTCCACAACCCCTTCTGGTCCAAATCATTGTTGTGATTGTTGGCTTTGTACTGTGCATATATCCCTTTTGATGAACGACCGCTGATGTTCCCTTCTGATGCTACCTTTCGCTTCCGTACTATATATAGTAGACTCGGCATGCATAATTAAGGTAGGAGTTAAGACAACAGCTGCACCTCCATTAATATGGTATGCATATTCCCCTATGTGCTAGGAGCTAAAAATTATGGAACAATCAGTACTGACAAATCTTGGAGCCTTTGAATTAGTACTAGATAATCCACCCACTAATTAAAGCTCCCATCGACGATACAATCCTTATAAAAACTTGCATTTCAAAACCATGCCAGCTGCAGGTCCTTGTTCACCGGCAGCTGTGGCTGTCTCATCCGCACTTGGCTACGCCACTGTTATATGCCACTGAAACCAGGCCAATAAAGACGTGGCCTCCTCCAATAACCCAACCACAGCACTGGTATCTCAGGCTGGCGTCTCAACGAAGATTCATTCCCAGCACTGCACACGGGTGTTTTTTTTTTCTGACCATCTTTCATCAGGCAAGAGAACTATCAACAGGAACTGAACTTCTCCAGTCTGTGGACGTGGCAGGCCACCATCTTGCACTCCAATCGCTACAGTACACGGCACAGCGAGAAGAGACGGCTTTATGTCACACAAGTACCCCCTAACATCAACATCTGTGAATTGGTTACAGCGCAGGAAGTATCACGGAAATAACACAGGCCAATGTTGCCCTATGTCGCAATGTTTTCAGGATAGCTTCCTTCACTTGTCCTTAGGGACTTTTTTTTGTGCATGGTCTGGAACGAGCGCAGACATACGAGAGCGGAGGTCTCATCTCGGTCAAGGATATCAGAGCTGCGAGAAGCGTACAAGTCACGTTCGCGATGTCTTTAATGCACATGTCAGCCGAGGCCAGTGTCAGAGGCAATGGGAATCTACGGGCGTCACGCAATGTATCTTTTCAAGCAGAACCACTGCCAACCAAGCTTTCCATAGTGCTGGGATAGTGCCATTTCCCCTGGGGACTCGACGCTTGGGCCTTCTGTGTTGGAAATCGAGCCATTTTTACCACAGTGTAAAACTGAAACCCACAACTCGACCTCGCTTGACTCTTCTTTCAGGCTACGTGAAACTTGAAAGATAAAACTAGCGCCTGGCATCATACTTCGGTGCTCTCTCACGGGCCCGTTTTAGGATAAATTCAAATTGGTATCATTCCAGGGAAGTACGGAGTCGTACGGCGGATGACACCGTGCCCGGTCCCACCAGGCCAGTCTGTTGTTCTCCACCCACGACAGCGTGCTATCCGCGAAAGGATTCGGTTCACCACCGTGGGTGGCTATACACAGTACAGGATGCTGATCAATGATGAAGAGATTACAGTACAGGTGGCTCAGAGACGATACCGCCAATGATTTCCAACGCAATATGCTCAGCCGCAATCCTCTCGCTCGTCTCAACGGCCTCATTAGGTTTTGGTAGGGCGCTCCTCCCAACGAAAGGCGACCATTCACTAAGACGAACTCCACATGGAACGTTTCAAGAAGAAAGGGATTCCATGGAACTAAACCGCAACCGTGCATCATCGCCATGTCAACAGGGTCAGCCGCTAAATCCTGGACTGACAGCTCTTGTGCCAATGAGATCCATGGCTGTGGCTGTGTGGAAATCCGCAGTTCAGGTGAGCCACACCCCAGACTCCCTGGTCGTGGCTCACCCCAAGCCAGTTAATCAACATGACAGGTGGACGTGCCCTTTGCGATAATCTCATTCCACGTCGTGCAGAATGAGAAAACTCGACGGACTTTTGTCGCTTGTTGGACCTCAGGAAGGCCAACGGTTACTATTTACAGCATTCTGCCGATCCCTCGCGTCGTGCGTGCGTTCGGACAGCGAAGCCGAGGCTTCCGATTACTCTTTCAACGGAGATCAGCAACGAGAATAAAATACCGCGTATCACTAGTCTCTCTATTTCCCTGCCCTACGCGCGGCATTCTAAGACATGCTACGGTACATGTTCTAAGTTCTGACATTTAATCCATGTCGACATAAGGCTCAATGAGCCTTAATCACAAATTCACCAGCCACCGGATCGCTCAATGCATGTTGGATACCCTGGGCCATAACCTCGTCCCACTTCTTCGATGCAGACAATTTACTTCCATATCGTCTAAACCCATGTGGCAGCCCTTTGAAGACATTAACATCGGTAGGCACCCTGCGAAGCACGAACCGTTAGCTGTAAGTTATTCCCACGCGAAACGGGCTCCTCACCCATTCTCGGCCAGCAACATCGCGAACAGCAGCCCTTCATCTCTCAAGGGATCCCTCCCTGCGATTCCGAACGTCGTAGGCGGCAATCCCTTGACCTCGTCCGCCGTCGCAAGTCCCGGATTAATGCGTCTATCAGCTCCCAACTCCGACCCATTCACCTCCGGCTTGAGCAACTGTCCAAACAAACGCATCCTGCTGACGGGGAGAATCGGCGCATGCTCGCACTCCACATAACTCGAGACAGAGGGATCACGAAGCTGCGCAACCAGCGACGCATAACAGTCCTCCGTAACAAGAGCCGGGATCATGAGCACCTGGCCCCGGACCTTCGGCCTCTGAGCCAACGATACATCCTCCCCGATGTTCTGCCCCAGCGTCAAAGACGCCGCCAGATAGGCCCCCGCCGAAATGCCCCCGACGACCACGTTCTCCGCCTCGCCGCCGATATCACCAATATGGTCATGGACCCAGTGAAAGGAATCCTCTGCATCATTCCAAGCGGTCGGATACGTGTACTCTGGGGTATGACGGTAATTCACATTGACCACCACCACGGGAGATCCCGCAGCCACCTGGGCAACGACAATGCGCGAGCAGATCGCATCCTCCGAACTCAGAGTGCCCATGACAAACCCACCGCCATGGTAAAAGATAAAAACCGGCAACCGCTGCGTAGCAGGCACCGACGACGGCCGGTAAGTGCGAGCTTCCAGCGACTCTCCGTCGCGCGTCGGGATCGTGTAATCTTGCATGGACACCTGCGATACCAGACCTATTTCACCAGACAAAAAAAGAAAATATCCCGTAAGCCTGTAGACTTTTTCCAATCCCCCGAAAACCATAGCCACCACTCTCTCCTAGAAAAGGAAAAGGAACACAACAAACCTTCCTCAACCATAGCCTTCGCAGCCATAGCCTCGCGATCGCGATTTGCCGCCGCCTTCAGCTGCTCTATGCTCAAACCCTTGGGGATATCCGGGAGTGATTTCTCCAACTCGAGCCATTCTTCATGGGGCGTAGTATACTCTGAGAAATCGGCCATTTCGTTCAACAGTAGGAAAGAAATATGGATATTACAACTGTATGTTATCGGTTCAGTGGAGGTGTGAATTTACCTGAAATCGAGCGAGAGAATGCAGGTTGATATTTGGAGGTTACCTTGGGTAAGTCCGTCACTAATCGATAAATAATCCCCCCCCCCCCCCCCCACCTTCTCCTTCACCTCGGTACTTGGGATTTTTATAACTCTATCAATCCTATTTCTATGCACTGCCTTACGCGTACACCCGAGGTATATATGATCATGATCTACACGTCACACTTCTAACTTGGAGTTACTAACTTGATGTTTGTATCCAATGAAGATGGTTGTTCAGCTTAGGGGCTGTGGTTGGCTTGTCTATTTCTGTTTTGGGTAGTACTAGTAGGTATACTGTACCGAAGTATATGCATAGTATTCACTTCACAGTAGTAAATGATTCTCAACACCATCAGGATCTCTATTTCTCTACTGAGGGAGTCATAGAGTGATAATTAATTCCACGCTCAAGCCCCATCATAAGTACATACAACAAGGTAAGCAATCACCAAGACCTACCTAAAAAGCGCCCTTCCCAGGCGTCGTATCACCATCCAAGTCCCCACAGCCCCATTCAAACGACGACGGAACAAAGAACCTCGCCCCGGTCGAATTCCCATAAGCAAGACCCACGAGCGTTTCCCCTATAGACCCCAATCAGCTCCCATCCCAAGATAGATAAAAAAAAAGAAAGGAAAAAGTAAACCAAACTCACCACTCTCGTCATACCGCGGCCACCCAAACCGACTCAATCCATGCACAGGATCCCCCGCAAAAGCAGCCCACGCTGACGCCATATACCTTGCGAACTCGCGTTCCGTCTTAGAGTCAGCTATCCCACTGATCTTGCTCGCGGTGCCGAAGACCATGGGGAGATCGATGCCATGGTACGCGCCACTGGACGCGTACAGGCGGAGATTCTCCCAGTCGCCGAAGTACCGCGATTGCCAGACGGGCACGCCGGCTGCGGCGCGGTGCGCTGCTGTTTGCCCCGTGGGGCAGGTGAAGGCGGCTTGGTTGAATAGGTCCCAGACGGGGTCGGGGTGGGAGATGTTGGCGGCGTAGGCGCTGACGCGGTAGTAGCCTGCTTCGTTGGCGTTGCTGGTTACCAGGTATGGCTGTTCGGAGGGTTAGTTATGAGTTGCGTCTTTGTTGTGGAGGGTGACTGGGGGGGGGGGGGGGGGGGGGGGGGTCTGGGACTGACGATGCGGCTGAAGTTTCCGGTGGCTGATCTTTGGGCGTAGTCGTCGAAGATGGTTATGTTGTCTACTGTTGGGTGGAAGACGGGTTGGGGGAGGACGGGGGAAGATGCGGTTGGGACTTTGGCGACGGCTTTTAGGATCGATTTGTAGGGTTGTTGGCGGAGGCATTGGATGATGTGGTTTGTGTTGGTGGTGCTGTTTCCGCAGCCTAGGGTTCGGGATACGTGGTAGAAGTAGCTGGCTGATTCCTCGGGAGTGTTGGGCTTGAAGCTGAGTGCTGTTCCTGAGTGGGAGATGAGGCCGCTGACGAGAGGTTTCTCTGTCCAGATGTATGAGTAGTAGTCGACTGAGGCGCCGCCGGCGGATTGTCCGAAGATTGTGATGCGATTGGGGTCTCCACCGAATGCTTGGATGTTGCGATGGACCCATTCCACTGCGAGGCGCTGGTCGAGTAACGCTACGTTCTGGGGGAACCTGGGTGCGCCGGAGAAACCAAATATGTTCAATCGGTAGCTTTCGATGGTTAGTCAATGGGTCTAGATAGTGATATTCAGAAGGAAAACTGACTTGAACGTTACGACCACCACCTCTTGTTCGTCGGCCAAGATTTGACCGTCATAGTAAGGGCTATGTGCACCACCTAAGGAGAACCCTGGAGGAATCAGTCATATGGAAGAACAAGAAGGAAGGGATATCTACTTACTACCGCCGTGGATAAAGACGAGCACAGGCTTCAAGGCCGATGTTGCAGGTCTAGTCCACACATTCAGATACAGGCAGTCTTCACTCTGAGGCGTGCCCAACTGCTGGGCAAATGTTTGGATAATCTTTTGAGCCTGGGGGCTGAAACCGGGGTAATCATCGGGCGTTGTACCGATATTCGCTGGGCAGTCTCTGTAGTAATGAGATGTTATTGCTCAGGTCAACTCGATTAGAGGACTCAACTTCACATACGGACTCTATGGTTTTGTTAGCTGAACAGCAGCTCCTTTCAATTCCACTGATACATCACATACATAGGTACTCGCGCGAACGGTAGAATTGGAATGGTGTGCTACTGGACGTGCGAATCGCAGATCCCCCGTTGGCGGCGTAGCGTAGGGAATGCCCAGGTATTCGGAGACATTGGATCTCTGAGGAGCTGTGTGGCCCTCGATAAGGCCGCTACTGGTCCAGACAGAGGCGCCAACGGGCTGAATTATGGAAACTTGCTGGGACGAGGCTGGCAAAGCTGCTACAAGCATCGATATTGATATAATTGGCCCCCAAAACCGTGCCATGATTGACTATGCGAATAATAAAGTCGCAGGAAGCTTAACAAGCCATGGAAGGAGAGAAAGGAGGATTGAAAATAAACAGAGAGTCAACTTCTCGGCAATCATACCTTGTAGTCGCGGCGTAATTGCTGTGGAGTCCTCAACTCCGCACGGTGGTGTCCCTCACAGATTGATAGTACCTGATTCTTTCCTCAATGGGAATAGTGTAGTAGACAGGCTCAGTTTCGAATCATTAGGAAGACGCTTCGGCGCTGAGAGTGCTGTGTTTCGTTGAGATTTTGTATACAAGCTCAATTGCCTTTGACAAGACCGCTCGTGGAATTACTCCACAGAACAGTCGACATTTCATGTACACAGTAGATGAGAGATCCTATAGCTCCATTGTACTCGAAAATGGCCGATCGATAACTTATGGGTCTAGTTCCAACATACTATAAGAGCTCCGTCGCCTATAGGCCAGTTGCATATTCTATCCACTTGTCAGCCGGAAGCAACGAAACGATCAGTTGAGGAACGCTTCGAGGCCGACCATATCTTCCATAAACTCCAGTATTATAGACACTATATCCAAGAAGTAGGGTCATTAATACATCTAGAAATAGTTGATCATCTCATCATCCTACAAGCCCAATCTCCAGCGAGAAAACCAGCATCATCCAACAGTCAAAAGCTGCTCCATGAAAGCACCATGCCCACGAGCCCGATCATGAAGATGGATCTCCAAAATCCAATGATGCCTCTTTCCATCCTTACCAGGAGAAGTCATCGGCCGATTATTCCCGCGAGCAATGTAAAGGGTAACCCTATCCTTCGGGATACGTTCATGCGGGAAAGACCCAACAATGTGCCCAGCGATATCAGCGCCAAAATCCCACCCAGACTGCTTCGCCTCCACACACGCAATCTCATATAGCTCTTCACCGGTCATATCTGGATTTTCAAGGTAGCGCGACTTGACCGTGTTCCATACGGGCTCCAGCGAATCACGCAGTTGTTTCTTATGCGGGTCATCTCCGAGGACGAAGGTGCGCCCGAAGTCCGCTTCCCAAGCTTCGAAAACGGGTCCTAGATCGACATACAGGATGTCATCGGGTTGGATGATGCGATCCGGAGGGTTCTCGGCAAAGGGTTTCAACGTGTTGGGGCCACTTCGAATGACCCGTTTGTGCCAGTGGGTGCGCACTCCGTGTCGTTGGGCGAGCTCGTAGATCTCGTCGCTGAGTTGCTTTTCACCCACGCCAGAGCGCAGGAGATCTCGCTCGATCTCATCAAAGAGCTGGATGGCTTTGTTTTGGGCGTCTAGCAGGTATGCTGCCCGTTCATCTGCTTCTAGACTTGTAGGATTTCCTGCCATGGCGTTCGAGGGTTTGAGATTGCCGTAATAGCGTTTGGGGGAACACTACCCAGGGCTTTTGAGATGGCGTAGTATTTATATACCGGCAATGAGTCACGACATAGCTTACAAAAAGCACTTGACCGTATTCCTGTCAGTCTATCAGGTGCGGGGCGTCGATGCGGGGTCTCTTTTCGGGTAAGAAGTAATCTCGTTGGTGCATTCGTGATGGTATACTCGTATCCATATCCAGCTTTCCCGCCTGCATTGGTGACTGCTATATATTAACAGGTGTATTGAATTGACCCGGTTCATTTCCCCTACAGTTGACCAAGCCAGGGCACAAAGCTAATGAACATCTTCTATTTCCCGCGGACTCAACTTGGACATTTGGTGGTCGAAAACTCCGCGGAGTTGCTGACGGTGTTCGTCACTATCTCCGTCTTACCCGCGGTATATGCTTGGAGTCATAGTTGACAAAACTTCATTATATATTGAAAAGCAACTGCAGCGTTGGATTTCTATTAGAAACCAATTTCTATTCAAGGAGGATCAATTTGTCGTTGGGGTTTGTTGCCGGTGTATGACTACCAATGCTGTGTACAAAGAATGGCATTGCTTGCACATGACGGATATCAGATGCCATTATAGTCTCGAAGCATTAGATATAAGTATTTCGATAAGAATTCAAAGGATGAACCGTCCTAGAAAGGAGTTATAGATGTAAATGTAGATGCAAACAAACCCCACTAACCCAACCCAGCAAGCGGTAACCACCCGCTCCACCGCATATAAAACCCACAAAAACAAAACCCCATCTTCATTTTTTCTTTCTCCCCAAGCACCATCCCAACCAATGCTGCGTTTCTTTGCTACACACGATCAAGGTCAAACTTGATCTCTCGACCGTTGACCCAACGGCCCGAGAACACCCGCAAATGAGAAATTCGGAGGAATCTTCACCTTACCCAGTAACCCGCTCTCCACCTCTCTCGAGAGATGGGGAGCCGGTACTGCCCGCAAGGGCCTGGTGTGAATCAAGACAGCCTCTGACTTCGGTCAGAGGAGGTCGCACATCTGCAATCGGCATCAGAAACATCGGGGCTCGGGCATTGTTCGAGGTTTCCCCATGGGAGAGTCGTTGCGAAGATTGTGTGTGCGGGCTAATGCCCGTGCGACACTTTAGTGCAATACGCAGCATGCTATACCCCTCTTCTTTGGAGGAGGGGATGGTAGAATTCGATTCCGATCATTCTGGTTGGGATGGTGCTTCTTTTTCTTCTAGGTGAGTGGTTATTGTCAGACTGGGAAGAGCAGTGTGTCCCTGGCTAATCTGTCGGGGGTGGGTCCTTTTTGGTCCTGTTGCCTCTTTTTTTTTTTTTCCTTCTAGGTATTGGTAGTTGGGTGGTATAACAGGATTTGGGGGTATATAGAGCTTATAATGAAATAAATTGACTTTATATGAATATATCTTGGGATGTGCACTTGCGTAGTGCAGATACTACTGCTCGTATATTCCAAACTCTGCGTAGTCTACTTTGTATCCCCGCTGTGTACCAAGCTCATCAGGAAAAAGTACTTTTATTCAAGCCACCAGTACCCAATGGAAATGTAAAGAAAACACAATCGCTTCATATCTAACTGGGATATTATGATAACAAAATCCTTTGTTCCGTCAACGTGGGATATTTCCGAATGTAAAAAGAAACCCGCAAAGAAATCATTTCCTGCCCCTTCGTAAATTGTATATTTTGCATTTTTTTTCTTGTTTAGTTTACTCCTCGTCACCAATCTAAGTTACGTTAGCATCCTCTTCTGTTCCAAAAGATAGTGAGTATAGGAAGTTTACCTTAGGAGCGAGGTAGAATCTCAGGTGACCACTTCCCAGACCGTACTCAACAAGAAGGGGAACCTCCTGGGACAGGCAGAGGGTCACCGTGCTGGAGAGAGTGGTGGCCTTGCAGAAGTTGACGAGGTACTTGAGGGAGAAAGTAAGGGCAACGGGTTCGGAGAGAGCAATGGTAACGTTCTGGTCGGGCTTCTCAACGTTGGTGTGTTGACGGATGGTGACGGATCCACTGCCAATGTCACCCTGGCAGGAGAACTTGACGCCTTCCTTGGTAGCCTCAATGACAACTGAAACACCAGTCAGTAACTGCACGGGAATAATGGTCCCAAGACTGGACGCATCGGGCGAAGGAAATGAAATAGGTTCACGAACCAGACTCGGAAAGCGCGTTAAGGTCTCTGCAGATCCGCTGGAACTCTGCCGAAGGCATCTCGACGGTAGCGGCATACTCAGTCTCGGGGATTGCCAGGTGCTCCTGGTCAATGTCCATCAACTTGATATCATATTCGCTTAGCCTGTCGGTCTCGGCGCTCTCGAACATCAGGTTAACGGCGTCCGGTGAGTCGTCGGCCTTGAGAGTAAGGATATCTTCGTTCTGAGCAGCCCGCAGGACCTTGGTCAAGGAGACCAAGTTAATACCGAGAGCAATGTTGCGATCACAGCGGTATGGGGAGAAGCCTTCGGCCTTGAGGAGCATGGAAACCAGGGCTACATGGGAGTTATCCATGGCCTGGAGGGCGATACCAGAGTCATTGCAGTCAAAGTTGCAATCCTGCACCAGATCCTTGATAGCGTCGACAACCTGAACAACCGAGTGCTAGGTCAGTGACAGAGCAAGGGTTATCTGGAGACTGTAGTCACATACACGCTTGAGGAGAGAGGCTTGTTCTAGGCGAGCTTCCAACACTGAGATAGCAGTTAGACAGCAATTCTGTGAAAGTGACAAATTGTGGGATAACTCACTCTTGATCTGTGTGTGATATGGATGTGATGGTGACAGGCAAAAGAGTTAGGTGAGGAATTCAATGTCAAATAGATTCTGGAATTGAATTTGGTGATATCAGTTTGTTTGTTCAATGGAAGATTCAAAATGCTTGTGTGACTTACAGGTAGAAGGTGGACTGAGAGAAGTTAAGAACTCAAATAGAGGAGAAATTGCCATTTACAAGGTAAGGTCGCGTAGTGGGGAAACGCGTTCACGGGTCGCGCGTCATGCCTTAGGCTGATATGAACATTTCGGGTTAGCCTTTGCTGCCTGGATTTGACGTAAGGGTGCCAAACTACCTCCCAATAATTTAGGTCTAGCACTAGTATACCCACACCATGATGCCCTGAGAAAGATATTGCAATTACCCATTGCGACTAGCTGTTCAAGAATGTCTTGCATTTGAATGATTATATACTATATACAAAGCTTCCCAAATTTACATAGGAAATTACCTGGCAGTGGGCCAGCGTTAGCGAGTAACAATACAGAATGAAACATGCCAAAAGAGCGCGTCAAGCTGAAATACAACATGGAAAAAAAGAAAGAAAAACATGTACAGCAATAACGAAAGAGTACACAATCAAAGCGTAAAATACACCAGAAGAAAGATAAAGGTCCAGCCCAGAAAACGCCATTGACACCGGTCCACTCTATTTACATTGGGTATCAACCTGCATGGTCTGCTGACCAGCTGTCACAGTTCACTCCAAACAACAGGACTCAGGAGTATGTAGGGGTACAAGGAGGTATAATATACGCGAAGAGAGAAGGTAGAGGGAGGAGGAAGCGGGGGTATGTGAGAGATCAGATGCTGGTAATCCGCTTCGAAGCTCCTGCTGGTCGTTGCTTGATAACCATCTCAAGTTCCTTTAGCATGTTGGTGTTCGCATCAAGGCGCTCGCGTGCCGCTGCTTGTTTCGCTCGGTCTTCTTTGACCCGAGCGATTCGCTCCTCTCTCGTCAAGGATTGTCTCTTGCTACGGGCAGGGAGAGCAACGGCTTCAAAAATTTCTTCCTCGTCATCGATGGTATGGATGATGCTGGAATCCGGTCTTTCGCCATTCAAAGCTTTAAGCGCATCGGATGGACTACCTTCCACCGCTGTGGTACCACCTAGGCTAGGAGTGGGCGACGACGGCAGCTTCCAGTCACTTAACGGTCTCGAAAGGCGATCCACATTCAGTCGTTTATCTGGCGTGTTACTCATCATGGCGGCTTTACCATCCTCCCATTCTTGGAGAAGGTTTTTAATATCCGTTCCAATTGATTCGTAGTGAGAAGCAAGAGTCACTTCATTCTCGTCCTTCTCATCAGCATCCGTTTGTTCCAGACCGGCACTAGACATTTCTCTGATGAGGTGCATTTTTGCGTGAAGCGCACGGATTGCCTGTGAGAGAGAGTTAAGCTTCCGATATTGCGCACGGAGATGCTCCTTGTTAGGAGAAGCCGTGGGTAAAGGAGAACGAGGAACTTGGTTGCCTAGAAGATAGGTTAGAGGGATCGCTGACAGGTTCACTCTCGTACTCACTGTCTTCCTCATTAAGAATGTTGGTCATCTTCTCGGTATATCTGCCGGTTACCTCGGCCAGGTCCTGCATTTGCTCGATAGCGATGGTCCACCGCGCGATATCGGAACCTCCTCCATCGGCACCCAAAGCCAATAGGCAGCAGAGTATGCTCTTTCTCACGATATATAACCGTCCGAATAGGGTGCGAAGAGCGCGTAAGGAATATTGATCTTCAGTCGCCCGCTCAGCGAGTGCTGATTCAGCCTCCGCCAATTCTTCCGCCGAGACATCGTAGATGTCATAGTATTTGGCCAGGTTGTCGTTGTCCGTGACAGGTTGCAAAGAGTGTTGTGCCTGTATATACCGTCTCAACATAGCATAAAAGCATTCCGACACAGTCCGACGCAGCCTCAAGCACCGCCGTGTTTGCGCTTGATCCTCGAGTCTAGAAATGGGAGGCAACGGCGTGCTTCTATGATTGATTTAGTTACTAAGATCCTCTAGCTACCCGAAGGGGAGTAAGAGAAGGCTGGCTTACATGCGGTAACCTCTGGAGACTAGCTCGACCTCCTGTATGAACACGACCGATGCGGACGCAGCAGAATCAAACCCCTGAGCATAGCCGATAAAAAATCCCGCCGCATCCACAGCTTGATGTCGCAAATACTTGAGCCATTGTCGTTTTGCGAATGCGTAAAACAGAACACCGATTACGGGCACTAAGACTAATAGTACGCCGACTTTCCGAGGGTTCAGGCCTGAGCCCGTTCGAGGACGACTCCAGTGCAACAACCAAGCGATAGAGAAAGATGTCGAAGCTGTGACAACGGCGCCCTGTAGCCCAAAAGTTGAGGAGATTGACGGGAGATCTGTCGAACGCGAACTGGACAGCACATCCGCAGCCGAAGCATAAGAAGGGGCGCTATGCTCGTTCAGCAACTGCGACGCGACGATGACATAACCGAATTGTTCCAGAAACCTCTCATTATCACTTCGTCCAACACGCGAATTCAAGGCCGACTGTAGACCTCATCAGCTTAATGGTAATCATGGATAGTGCAACGGCGTAATTGGAACCCATACCGTACAGGCGTCGTAAAGCCTGCCTAGAGCCGCTTTTTGATGCGAAGACTTTAGGTCTAGTGGTCTAGGGAGCTTATTCCGGATCCGCTCTTGGAATTTGGACGCTCCTCGCGGAGCGAAGTCCGCCGCTGTCGATTCGGAGGCGATATCGCTATTCTCTGTCTCCTTAACGGGCCAGCTTGGGTCGTGCTCACCCTCCCCTGTTGCGCATCAGACCTCTGTGACGCAAGAAAACTAGAGGTTATATGAACTCCTGAAACGAAAAAAAGAACTCACCTTGGAGATACTCCGCCAAAGGCGAGTTTTCATAGACAAGAGATTCCATGGTTGGTGGGCATGCCGTAAGCTTGGCCGATAGGGAGGGGGCGGGTAATGTGTCTGCTCGGTGCTGGGTCTATTCGGCGGCGGCGATGGCTTCGTGTTATTAAAAATATTATAAGGAGCGTAAGAAGGGGTATGGTAAGGAGCGTAATGGGAGTCGGATTATAGAAGGATCATCTCCGAGTGAGAGTCCAACAACGCGATGTGGCGGACGTGATGGTGTAAGAAAGGCAACAATCAATTGCGGAACAATCGGGGGTTCAGATGTGCTTCGGAGGGTAAAGAGCGCCGATAAACAAAGGGAAATTCAGTGTTCACAGCGTGTGGATTCGAGTTCAAACCAGCCTCTTTTACCCCTGGCGGATAGTGTAAAAATAGTGCAAGCACAGTGAGCCACGTTGAAGATCCGGTCCATGTGTGTCTGGGGAAGGGGAGGTTTTGGATGCGTTGATTGTCGAATCGGAGACCGGATCACCGTTCGGAACAGGTATAAGGCCCAGTGTTCATGCCCACTGGACTAAGCCACTCTTGGCCAAACTTATGGTTTTTTGGTTTTGACCCCCTTCTCAACGGGGCTCTTCGGTCAAAGCCTTTTAAGTAAATTGTTTTGCCTACACAGTACTACTAGGTACCAGAGTGTAGACACCACAGGGCTGTGTTTTTTTTTTCTCTTTCCTTCCCTCTATATATGTGTATCTGAGTCAGACCTGTAATATCCCAATTTAAGCCTTCCTCACTACACCATTAAATCTCACCATGCCTTATGAAACAGCCTTTTCGCAAATTCATACCGAATAACCGCCATCTTGTGAAGGCCGACGGATGACGGCGGGGTTGGCCGAGGCCCATGCATCATACTACCACTAGGCAGAAAACTGTCGTTTCATGTTGACTATAAACTAGGTTCTCTTTACCTTTCTATTTGTTATCGTGACGGATTTAATTATCCTGTTCTACTTGCTGTCTTAAAAATTAGCAATTTAATACAGCCATTGCAATATCGACGCATAACCTGAATGGCTCTCCACGGAACAACATTCATGACTGACTGAGTAATTCAATTTCAAGACATCCCTGCATTCAGAATGAAACGATAATGATCAGACCACATGTTAAAATTCAGCAGGAAAGCTTTTCCACCAGATTTTCGAGGAATTCAACGTGATGGATACCTTGAATCTCGGTCCCAACCTAATTTACCGATAAAGTCACGGGCCAAATGAATAAAGGCCCGCTAAGCCTGATGAAGCAATAATATGCAAACCATCTGGCACACTCGATATTCTTCAAAGTGGAGAACTTTCGCTTCTGAACAAACTCATCGTAATCGTATCCCAACGGCTCTGATGGCGATTCCAATTGAAAGGTACCTTATCTTCAGGATCTCGCCAAAGCAAACTAAGACTCCGTTAAGCTATAGGAGCAATCGTCGCATCTCAGCCCCAAACCTTATGTGAATGTCAGCCTCAGTCAGATTGTCCAATGAAAATGGGCATATTTCAACTTCATACATTTATCATGAACTTCATTCGAGGATCAGATTCGGGACTTCACCGAAATGCCGTGTTTTGGCCCAGAAAATGAGTCGAACCAGGTTTTAGCGATGTTTAAAGTGCTGCTCCCTAACCAACTCGTCATAGCCATATTGGCCATCCACCTATCTCCTTCGCCGGAAATGTAACTCCCACATACTTATATGCAGCTTGACGTGGACGTGCATGAAAATGGTTGGACAACGACAAGGCTCAGCTCCGTTTACCAGCTGGCCAGAAAATCTTGTGCTTCGCAGCTATTTTGACAGAGAGTGGTTGTTATCCCTTTCTACATCCTGCGGAGCTTTTCTTTTTCTCTGTTTCCTTTTCTGCTCTTTTCGAGAAGAGCGCGGGATAGAATATGGAACTGATCATCGGTCTCTGTCTGTTAGCGCCACTTTTATTCCTTTGTACCCCTCTCAGGCGCTTAATCGGTTTGAATGCAGCTGAACTTCCACTTCCGCCAGGCCCAACATTACTTTCCGGGCCCTTTCCGGAGAAAGATATCGCCAAAACATTTCAGAAGTGGAATAAAAAGTATGGCTCCATAGTGAGCGCAAAGATTGGAGCCCAGCAATTCATCATCCTGGGGAGTCGTCGAGCAGCCCAAGATCTACTGGAGCGGCGAGCAAGTATATACAGCTCGCGCCCCGCGTCAAAGTTCTTGGATAAATACTTGCACAAGGGACTGGCATCTTCTTTCATGCCATATGGTGCCCAGTGGAGACTTCATAGACGACTGGGCTCGTCGCTCCTCAGTGAAAGGGCTTCAATTGCCTATCGTCAGCTCCAGGATTTCGAGAGCAAGCGACTTCTTCGTGAGTTCTTATCCACGAATGACTTTTCAGAGGCCTTCCTCAGCTATACTTCAGACATCATGTTCACGCTTGTATACGGAAAAGGGAGAGGAAAGGACGATAGTGACCATAAGATGTTATACCAAATAAATGAAATGGCCACATTTGTCCTTCAGAAAGCTTCTTTCGGAACGATTTTGCTTGACCTTTTCCCCATGCTCGACTGGCTCCCACATTGCTTCTTGACCTGGAGAAAGAAGGCCGAGGAGCTCCATTATAAGACCAAAGAAGTTTATACCGAATGCGGCAACATTGCACTTGGCGGCGACTGCTGGAACTGGAGTCATGAGGTCTCTCAGAGAAGCGAAGCCAAAGAGCTCCCCTGGGAAGAAGTCTGTTACGCCCTGGGCGAACTTTACGTAGCCGGAATTCATACGACTAAGATGGTCTTGGAGATATTAATTATGGTATGCGTACTCCATAAAGAGGTGAAACAAAAAGCACAAGCAGAGCTAGACTCTGTTGTCGGCGAGGACCGATTGCCATCGCCCGACGACCTTGAAAAGCTTCCATACATCCGAGCTGTCGTGTCTGAACTCCTTCGCTGGCGCCCTATCTCTCCAATTGGAGTTCCACACGCGGTCATACAAGACGACGAGTACATGGGCTACCGTATCCCTGCCGGTGCGACGGTAGTCGCAAATCAGTTCGGGATGAACATGGACGAGGCGATTTTCGATAACCCCGCAGCTTTCAATCCCGATAGATATCTCAACAACCCGGACCTTCCAGTCTCCGCTTTTGGTTTTGGACGGAGAATATGTCCTGGTCACCGACTCGCGCGAGGGAGCTTACTGATCGTTACTTCACGTCTGCTCTGGGCCTACGATATCACGTCGGCACAGGGGGATGCTGATCTTAGCGACGAAAGTAGTCCTTCTTCCGTCAAGGCCGTGTTTCAACCAAGGAGCCTAAAACACGAGCAGGTGATCAAGAAAGAGTGGGACGATTCGGACAAAGACGAAAAGCAAATCTTAGAAAGGATCGGAAGCCGTATTTGACGCATGGAAATCTATCTGCTTACAGAAGATTATCCTCAATTACAGAGTACCTCAATTAAAGTCCAGCTGTGAACTCCGAGCCGGACTACAATCTGAGTCATTAACGAGATCTGGATTTTCAATTCAGGAGTGAAGGGCTCTGTATATACCATATCGCACCTATAGCCTCGAAACTATAGGCGAGTTGCAACTTGAATGTGTTGTTTTATCTTCTAAAGGAAAGGAGTTAATGATGCCTGTATGATTGCAAGACTTTCAAAAACTATAAATCTATTGTTGAAGGGCATTATATTCACACTATTCTGTAGATTAATAGCTATACATGCAAAGCGCAAGTCGAGGCACATCAGGCAGAAGCCATGGAAGGAAACAAGGCGCTGTACCCTCAGAGCACACTCAGTTAACTTCTCCCTTGACAAAGCAACTTAGTGATTCTATTACTAAAGGATAATTGCTCAGACAAATCGATGGTAGTAGTTGCCGCAAGCTGAGACATACATAGGACGATGTGATGCCTCAGGCACAACAGCGTTGCACCAGCAACCACAGCGTCAACATCGCGTCCCCATCTCCATACCTCGCAATCCACGGGTCCAACATCCGTAAACCAATAAAGATTTAGCTACCTTTGCCTTATCATCTGAAAGGTACAATTTTAGTATCCAACATAGCAGATCAACAAACCGTATCTTCTACGCGACGATCTTCCGAGAACTACCGGTTGTTTGCCCCCGCGTTGCCCCTTACTTTTTAACTACGTACCCCTCGACACGATATCACAGGCTTTGTTTCAGTGCAAAAAACATTCTGCGAGAGACATGTCCTTATAAGGGCTTATACCGTTTATTACACCACACTCATTTCACGTCAGTTAGACTTTGTTGGACAGCATCATGTCAGGTCTACTAGGAGAAGTCGGCACCCCGTGCCCATCGAGATCATCTCGGTTTGACCGCAGCAGCGGAGATAGCTCGTTTAGCAAGCTCTGGGAGGATAGCTTGGAAAACTGTGACGAGACGGCCAACATCGAATTCACCACCGAGATCAAAGCACCGCTTCTTACGGCAGTCAAGCCCCGTCGACGGACAAAGACCGGCAGCTCTTTTGCTATCCACGATGAGGGTGAACAGAATTTCATACAAACCGCTAACCCGAAGAGAAGGGAAACCCGCCCACCAATCGCCCCTTCAGGTCGCAAGATGTCGTTACTAGCCCAGCCGGCTCAAAGGTTCCGTCCGAAGGTTAGCTTCACGGCTAGTCCACCCAGGAATTTGAAGCCACTAGGAGAGCCCGAGAAGAAATTGCGGAGTACGAAGCTAGACACCCAAAAGAATAGGGAGCTTCTGATGCAGATTAATGGGAATGGACGTCAAACTCCTTCGAAAAGTGCTCTGAAGACTGATGTACGCCGCAACACGGTGTATATCCCGCAAGATGACACCACGGTTGCAAGCATGTTTATGGGTATCCTCAGCCCTAGCAAGTCTACCAACGTGCAGGACTGCGTCTCGGAGGACACTCATGTTAACACCTTAGAGTCACAGATCGCTAGGAAGCGGCAGGCAAAACGTTCTTTGGCCTCATCTGCGCAGCGAGTTCCGCTTCAACCAAGCACAAAAGTCAAGCAGGAATCACGTATTCACGTCGATATTGCTGGGAAGAACGGCGGGAAAGAAAATGTTCCCCCTGGGACTGTTTTTCTCGGCAAGGGTAAGGGCAAGGTTTCTCAGCCCGTGAAGATCAATAACGAATTGGAAAACCCTCGACAAGCTTCGAAACCTGCACAAACTCAACTGTGTGGATACTCTTCTACAAAGCCCACGAGTCCACTCGCAGCAAGGTCCGTTAACGGTACTGTAAAGCGAACAGTGATGAGAGAAAGTAGAAACAACGTCAAAGCACCATCCGCTCAAGTGGCAGGAGAGAGCAACAAGGTGGAAATGCGAAGAGCAACCGTCAATCGAACCCCATCAGTTTCTAGAAACTCGACGTTTCCCAACACGTTGAGGAACTCTGAGATGCGTGTCAACCATTCTAAGACCTCGGTAGTGCGCCCTAAACCGAAACATATTGATGACGAGTATCCGCTGGTGAAGGAGGATATCATAAACCCGGCAATGTATGAAGACGACTGGCTTTCTCACCAGGAGATCATGATAACACAACTGGCCAATAGGCTTTTCGATCAAACCAACGAGAGGTCAAGCTTCAAAGATCCAACAGTACTTCGACATGCACTTCTCCAGCTCTATCAAAACACGCCATTTGCACATCTTTATAAGAGGGTTCAAGCATCGTTACTATATGGTGCCATGAGTATACCGAAGGACGTGCTTGTACGGAATGACCGGCTGCAGCAGGATGTGGGAATGAAGCGCAAATTCTTAGACTTCTGGATGCAAACATATGACCCACGGGCGTTACGAGCCGCGGTGGAGACAATCACAGGAAGGAGGATGACCGATAGCAAATTGGCTCAGGAGAGTAGTCATAGCCATCTTGAAATGGACTCTGGCAACGAGAAAGCACTAAAGCGAGGGCTAGAAAACTTCCTAAATACCTTTTTGCTGCAAAACCAAGACATGGAGAGACATGCTAGAGTATTCGGCGGCGGTGATTCAGACGAGGTAGGCACAGCATATCATCGAACCGCTCTTCGCAGCATCATGATCATCATCCTCTTGGATAAGGGAATGGCAAGCTCCGGGACGGCACTTCCTCCTTGTCTTTTCCTTCGTTCATCCCAGTTCAAGTCCTCTGCCGCTGTGCTCCAAGCTTTGGCTCGCTTTCTCCTACCCTCTTCCGGAGACATCATCAAGACGCTTGGTCATTTAGACTGCCAGTTGGTCTATGAGCAAAACGCGCTGCAGGAGTACGACTACCAGATAAGCAACTTAGCTGTCGACATGAGGGATGGTGTCCGGCTAACTAGGATTGTGGAGTTACTACTATATCCGACCAACGTATGTCTCGCAAATGGAGAGCGTTTGGGGCCGCTTTCACACGGGCTAAAGCTTCCATGTCTTAGTCGCACGGTAAAGCTGTTTAATGTGCGAATTGCTCTGGATGCATTGGCTGGCAGCAAAAGCTCCCACAAGCTGGTTCGTCGTATCCGTGCAGAGGACATAGTCGATGGACATCGGGAGAAGACCATCGCACTTCTATGGGGGCTTGTTAGCCAATGGAGCCTCACGGGGCTTGTCGATTGGGATGATTTGAGCAAGGAGATCGATCGTCTGAAACAAAAGGCCATCTCTCAGTATGGGCATGAGTCAGTCAAGGATGAAGGATGGTTCAAGAGAGATTACGATGGACCATACGAGCAGAGCAACGATGCTACATTGTTGCTTCGACAATGGGCCTCTATCCTGGGATATTTGAAGGGTCTACATCTGGAAAACTTCAGCACCAGCTTCGCGGACGGCAAGATTTACGAAAGCATTGTGGATGAGTATGAGAGCTACATACTCAAAGGGGATCAGCCCTCGGCTACGGAACTCAAGGGGCCACTATCCTCGCTGCAGTCTCGCCTCAGGGCGCTGGGATGCAGTGCACAGCTCGGTAAGTCATCTGGGGACTGCACATCCAGGAGCACAACTAACAATCACTAGCGTATCTCATTTCTCCTGGCTCTTCAAGATCGCATATCCTCGATAGTGACTTCACACTGGGGGCACTCACGTTCCTCTGTTCTCGATTTCTTTCCGCGACCAAGCGTGCTCGCGCGGCGACAGTTTTGCAAAAGAGATGGCGACGAGTCCTTGCGCACCGAGATCTCCAACGGCGGACAGTCGCCCGAGACGTCGCTAGACAATGCGCAGCCGTCGTGCAGACCAGAGACCGAATCCTCTGGGCCAAAGAGATCATCATCCAGTGGTGGAGAATGGTGAAAGCGCAGCAGCAACGGCACAACGGCACAGACAGCCAGTACGAGAAGCAGATCTCTATGTCCAAGGGGGTCCCTCTACGTGGCCAGCAGTCTCCGTACTGAGCCCGGACGTTTCGTCTCCCCCGGTTGCATATTGGGCATTGGCAAGACAATGACTTTTGTATGGAGTGGAGTATAGGGTACGATGTCAGGAGATGAGCCATACCTTTCCTTTGGTTGGCTGTACTATTTTGGGCGTCTCCAGGATCAAACATCGCCGTTGTCCAGTGTTATGTCCCCAAAAGAAGAATACTATTATCGTAATGCATAAAGAGAATCGAAACCACAAACCACACACACACATACACACCTAATCCGTAAGGTATAGACACGCAACCAAAGAACAAAGCCCAAACAAAATCCCTCAGCGAACTTTCCACTTTTGACGTCAACCCAACCACCTCATGAATGTCATTATGCTTCGAACAAACAAACAAACAAAAATAAAGAAAACCCAACGAAACAAAATCAAATAACAAAAAGCAAAAAGCAAAACCCCCCACCCCCAAAATAGAAGCCCCGGAAAAAAGTTACCAGGCTTCGATAATCCTCGCCACTTGAAGTCCCGGAACAAAAACTTCTTCGTTGGAACTTTGCTGACCATGACATCATTCCTCGATTCATCTGACCAACATCCCCATTTGTCTTTCTGCCTATCACCGTCCTTTTTCCTCGGAGAAACGATTAGATTCGGGTGGACGGACGCAGAGAGTTAACTTTCTATTATCTAAGGTGTGAGAGGGTCCGGTATAGTCTGCATTAGTTATATGCTTACTTGACTGTTTTGTGGATGGTGACGGTGGGGGGGGAGACTATGATGTTATGTTATATGTTATAGTTTTCGGGTGTTCAGTATATCGGGTCATGGTTATGGCTACTGTGTATTGGGAGATGAATTTATAATTCTTCTTGTTGTTGCCTTTGGGACTTACGTAGTTGGAGGATATACTTACGTACTGTGGTGGTGGGAATGATGTTATGTCTATACTAGTATATCTCGGGTGCTACTACTGATTGATTGATTGGCAACCACTACTAGAACAATAGTACTCATAGTGCCAGTAAGTGTAATACCCAGTCGATCGAGCGAATAGTTGTCTAGTTAATTAAAATGAATAGATGACATTACATAAACCACAGCATTATTGGGGTCTTCCAAGACAGCGGTTAGTAATGAGATTGTTCTGGTTTGGTTGATTCTTGGGTTTGTTACTTTATGGATGTGGTAAGCGGATGAATAACTTACATAACTATGCATGCTATGTTGCTGTTAGTAGTTAGTTGGTGGTTAGGTGTAAGTTATTGGCGGGGACGGTGTTTCGAGACGGTTGCTTTTTGGGAATTTCTGGGGGTTTGTTTTGGTTTTTTTCTTTTCTGTAGTTTCGTCTTGGAGTTCCCCTTTTTTTTTGGGTGGCTGTTTCGGGTTTCGTCGCTGTTTGAGGTGATATACTTTGGATGTTGTCTCTGTGCTGAGGTGGATATACTAAAAAGTCTATGTGATATGTATGTATGTATATCATATTCTATTCTGTTCATAAGATAAGACATTCGGCTTGCTAATGCACTCTTATCTGAGGGCAGATTCTAGATTAAGAGATTTTCTTTTTTCAATTTGTAGTGCGATTTGTAAATATACTTTGGGATTAGTCCTGACAGACGAAGAGGCTCCTGCTTGAGTCATGATGCCGGTCGGAGGCCGTCAGCGAGGCAGCGCATGCGCCGAGTCTAGAATTTGAGTCATCAGGGGGTTTTCTACAGGATGAGTCTGCATCTCCAGTAGGCAGCACTATTGAAGTTTGTCCCGGGAGCAGTTCGTCCGTCTCCTAAACGAGCCAGCGTGCCGAGCCGTCGACGTAGTGATGATTTATCATTCTTACCACCGCTGGCTATTTGCAGAGGATCGACGAGATCTGCCTCCACTGCCTCCAGAGGACGGGGCCTCCGCGGTGTCCGAGAGAAAGGCCCGCGCAACCGCTTGGGAATGTGGGAGTTCTTGGCCGCACTTGGCAGCGTAACTTGAGAAGAGGACGGTCTCGCGACAGTCACACTAGAACGCGCAAGGAGCGAAGAATGCAAGTCGACGAAGGGTCAGACGGTTCTTGGCGGATTCTCCGTGAGACGGAGGCGAGGCGCAGCCATCGCAGCGTTGCCAAGAGTTGTTGTGGAATGGGCCATGACCAGCCAGAAGGGGAGGCGTAAGGGGGTTTCGATGGAGGAGAGAGGCAGATTGGGAATGTTTCTGTCTCCCTCTGGATGCATGGGGACATACTGGTTATATCTTGGCGGCTCTTGGCCAAGGTCTTGGCTGCTCATAAAGTTCCAGGGGGGGTTGTGGGCATACAGAAGCAGAAGTAAAGTTGGGAGAATGTCGATCATCAGATCAAGTGAGGTGCCACTCCATGAAATGCAATCTCCCCTTTTCCCTTTTCCTGTTCCTCTGGGGGTGGATGGAGTGCATGACAGCTCCTCCGTCCTGTACAGATGGAACTACATTTAGGTGGCATTCGGGCCGAGTGAAAGGGGCGTGAGTTTATTGTTTTCTGGAAAAGCCTGGTTAGCCAATGAGCGGTTCAGCAAGGGTCATTCCATATGTGACTTGGTTACACAATTTCCATCTTCAAGAATCGCTTTCTTTTCTGGTTTGTTTTGATTCTTTTCATTCCCCCCCTTGTGTGGGCTGGGTGAAATTACCACGCACGGGGAAATACTGGTACCCCCCCGTATGGGACTATACCCCCCGCAGGTATTTCGTATTCGCATTACCGGTTCCTGTTTAATGAAGAAAACCATCGTGGGTCCAGTCAGACAATGGAGAACCACCTCAATGAATTGTTTGCATAACAATGGTGGACTCTGCCATGGGGACTATAATTATCCCGCTCAAAAGGACGATCGATGGAGAGAGGGAAATAAAAAAAAGGCACCGTGCAGATGTCATGGTCGAAAGAAAGGAAAGGTCGAATTGCCTCGTCCTGGTTCGCACACTAGTGGTAGTGTTTTGTGCTCGAGAGACACTCTTTGATTCGACAATGGATGGAGGTGTTGCCGGGGGATTGGAGAAAGCTGACCATGCATGAGGGGAAATGTATACTATAGTATCCGTACTCCATACGAGTACTTCTGTAATACTAGTAGTAGCAGACAGACAGTGTCTGGAGAGAACCTCAGGAAAGACTGCACCGGATGGGGTTGGTCCAACTTGCCTGCCTCAGGCTTACCCAGATTGGGTCAGTCTTGCATCGTGACTAAATGGCCTGAAAGGACCGGCGTGAAGCCAGAGAGTCCCGTGCACGCCCGCTCCCCCCACCAGCACGAACGAGTCCCATAAATGCCTCATACAAACGCTCATCTTTGAAGTCTCTGCCGCCGTCGGCCATCATCGGCCCATGTTTGATAAGCCGTTTGGTGTTTATGCAGCCCTTATCCAATCTTACGTTTATAGCTCCGTCCCGTTATACAGCAAGCCATTTCCCACCAAACATCTATCTCCTGATCCCAGACTTTAACCGAAATGCCTACGAGCTAAAGTAACCCACTGTACAACTGGCAGTTCACGACCTCCACCCAGTCGCCTCTCGGTGGTTCGATGCAGCTCCCATCCCCATCGCAGAAAGGGCTGGGGGAAGGGAAGTAACCCAGGGTGTAAAATCTTCCCGTGTGGACAGCGTTCTGTCCGGAGCCCTGCCACATAAGCTGGGATAGTGTAGGACCTACTCCTTTAGGCTGACCGGTGACTGAACGCTGCGATGACCACAACGCATCGACCAGCTGGACGCTCGACTGGGTCTGCCCACGAGCTCGATGCTACATGCGATCTCACTCCGCAGCGATCTGCTTAAACTTTGGTCGGATTTTTAACCGCGAGAAGTCAGATGCCCCTTCCCGGTCTTATGCATTGCGTGTATCAGACTGGGACATGGATCTCCAATATTTGCGTGCGGAGAGAGAGCGTCGCAATCAATCTTCGTCCAATGTCAATGACTTGCGTTGGAGAAGACCACCTTTTCCCTTGTCCCATTCAGCCCTGAGACGGCAAGTTAAAAAATTACCTAACTGAAATGGGCAACCCGAGTAGCTCGTATTTCGTTCTTTTCTTGTGCTCACCAGGCAAGATGCTTGCTTGTGAGAGCAGAGCGGGATGATAGTTTCTAACCATTATGATTTGCTGCGATGGGAACAGAAACATCAGTACCGAATGAGAGAGAGTTGAACAGTCAGAGAGAGGGGAGACGGAAGAACGGGTTAAAAACAAAAGAACAGAGAAAAAAAAAAAAAAAAATTGAAAGAGAAGAAAAATCCACAGAGGAGCCCGAGTAAGGCGTGGAATAAGTGGGGGAATCCCTGAGTCGCATGAAGCTTGACCAAGACTCAAGATTTCCACGGCGTTTGGTTCTCTCGTTGGTGATCCAAGATCCTTGAGACTCCGCTTGAATTTGATGTCACGGGAGTCCATCTGACCGCTTCTCTTGCTGGGTCAGGCATCACCAACTCAGTTTCCTTTATGTTATCGATATGCTCCATGCGACAGATTATCGGCCTCTTCTTTGAGGGCATCAGGCTTTGGCCACTTTCGAAGGTATTACCATTCTTTCTCGCTCTGTTTAGACTTTCTCCCATACCTTGCACAGAGGGCCGGGACTTGGCACATCATGTACTGTGCATGTACTCTGTACGGGGGGCAGGTTTGAATCTGGATAGACGCAAGTTGAGGCGGTGATCTTCAGAGCTCCAACACTGCCTCTGTGCTTCGCCTTTCTTATCATGAATGCCTAAATTCTATTCTAATTTTGGCCCTACGAACTATAATCACATTCTATAACATCATCTCCTACCCTTGCCCAACGAGGAATGAGGATTTCTCGAAGCCTATCCCTGTGGTGATCAATGTGGGGAAGTGGATGAGAAGGTCCAGCGAGCAGAGTTCTAATTCTCAGTAAGCTGCTCGAGCGACTTGATTTGGAGCAATTCTATTGCTCTTTGCCTATGACTAGTCCCATACTTATCTCTGCTCCGAATGGAGCAAGATCATCCTCCCCTGGTTGTTATTTATAATGTGGTGATTAAAATTATCATCGCCGCTGGATAGCCAAGAGCTGCCTATGCCATGCCCAGAACCGGTAGTCTGTAATAGTTTCCAATATTCACAGCACAACCCCCTCCAAATTCGATTCTGGGTGTGGTGTACTGCTGTACGACTGTACGACTGATTTCTCTCGGCAGAGGGAGGTAGAGTCGAAGAGAGCATCATCCATTTTGGTGGCTGCGACTCTCGGCCATCACAGTAGCATTATCCAGTAGTCAATAGCGTCATGGTTGATTGGGTGATCGGCCAAACCCGTGGATTCTGTGGACGGTTGCACTCCCATCGTACTGTAAGTCAGTAACACTTCATCGCTACGCAAGGGGCTTTCGATCCGAGAAATTCCTTGAGGATTCTCTTGCAGCTTCCATTCTTCGGTTGCTATATTCATTCCTTCCGCGTACTTCTTTCTCAATTTTAAATATGTTAAGTTGGACAAACTCGAAGGTACGGTATTTACAGGTAGGATCTCTGTAAAGCTTCTCAAGAGTTGAAGGTACAGAGCACTTCGGGACTGCAACCTACCGCATTAGCCAAAGGAAAAAAAAGAAAAAAAAAAGGAGCCAAGAATACGGATCAGGAACGAATGAACTGTGCTGTCAAGTAAGGAACGGGGCTCGGCGAGAACGTAGGTAATGATTCATTAAGATTTGGTTTCGCCCTTGACTATTCAAGTCTTGGAAATGACAGTATCACCAATAGTACGCGATAGTGACCAGGAGAGTCAGATTCACTAGACTTAATTGTGTTTAACTCGAAGATGAAGGCGCGTAAAGCGCCAGAGATTGTAGGGTTGCTTCTAATTTAGTGCTGGGAGCCGGTTTCGTCCTAGTGACCAGGTGAATCCAAGAAAGCAGTTTGGCCGAGTGCAGCCTCAGGCTGTCAACCGGGTTGGTTACCATTACTCTTCCCGTCCTGGGTCGCTACGGTTGGTACGGTACCAGTAACTAGTTAGGTAAGAGTAGGAGTAGCGGTCGAGGTCGAGTGGCACTTTTGGAGAGTGTCTTCGCTTGTTAGTAATAACAGTCATAATAATATGCGTCTCCAAGTCATCCGAGTATTCTTCATCATTGTCTCCATCGTCACTGAAACCGACGTGCCAGTGGTTTGTCTTTGTCGTTGTTCCGGGGCGGCAATGGCCAGGTAACTTACGGGTACATTACTTGTCGCTCGTCCGGCAAGAGGGCCGACCAAGCGATAGGGCAACCTCTGGGACGGCGTTACGACTTACGAGGGCTGCTGCAGCTCGTGCCGCCCTGGTATCCGTCCTCGTGGGGGTGAAGTGAAATGTACTTACAGTAGTACAGCATGAATCGGTCGCCATCAATAGTTCATCGAGATTTAGTAATATCCATTTTTGGGTCAGATCGAAACAGGATCATGGAATTAACCTTCTAGAAGAATAGGATCTATGTCTTTACTGAGGATACTCTCCGATGGGTTTGTCAGTGCGTTTGGTAAGTGGCATAAACTCGGTCTGTACTTTTCCAAGATGTAGCTCTTGTTGGGCAAATTACTGGCACGGTTTAGTCAGCTCGGCAGCTACCTTTCCCTTTCGGGTAATTCCAGGGTACCTTTCCAAAATGCCTCATAGTCATCTCTCTCACTCGGCGTGAGTCCGGTCCCGATGGGTGAAACCGGCTTGTAACATTCAGTCTTCTTCCAGTCCTTCAAAACTTAGGGTTAACCTACACAGTTTCAGACAATTAGACGAGATGATCTCGCTTCCAGTAAGAAATAGAGATCTTCTTTGAGACAGCATTTCTCGAGGAAGACTTCCTCCCAAATTATCCTCGATCAGGCGATTCTATGCAGTACACCGTCTTTGCAAAAATTACTGTATTACTGTATTTTTTAGCCAGCGTCCCGTAGCCGCAGGAACAGAAGCATGCATCAGTTTGGCGAGTAAAGAGACAGGGTGGGTCCGTCTTGGCGGGGTTGGTTGGACCAAGCGTCTGCAGAAGAAAAGAAGGCCAAGAGAAGATCTCATTCTCGCATTTTTCCTTTTTTTTTTCTTTTTTTTTTTTCCTTTTGCTTGACTAATTGTAGTTGTTCAAGTGTCGTTGACTCTGTGGCGACCACTCCTGACCAGTGACTTTCCCTGACCGATCAAGGCTTCCCACCCCCCCAAAAAGCCAAACCCAGTGCCGCTCTCCCGCGCCCCGTCATAGGATTTTACCCTGATGGGATTTTTTTATTTTGATTTTATTTTGGTTTTAATTATGATTTTTTCCTTTAAACCCTCCCAACCCTCTAAATTACGCTGTACTTACTGTACCGGCTGCTAAATTGTTATTTTTTTTTTTATTTCTATTTTCCTTTTTGATTATTTAATTTTTTTTTTTTTTATTAAAATACACTTTTTGCCCTCCCCTCCCTTCCCAATATCACTTTTTTATTCTCCGACTTCCTCTTAGCATTCCTTCTTCCTCCATCTCGAACTCAAAGCCTACCAGTGCCAACACATTGTTTTTTTTTCTGGAGTTTTTCTTGAACGCGTCTTCTTCTGGCGCTCTTTGAGCTGCCATCTATTGAAGAAGGCGTAGATCGCAGATCTTGGCCGCATACCTGACGCCATCCGTCTCCTTTCCCTGCTGCGCCATACCTCAACACCATGCCTTGTATATCATGACCATCTTCGTCCTTTTTGGGACCCCATTTTCTTCTGCCCTCTGGCTCGATCGGCTGCACAATTGATCGATACTGAGAGAGTATCTTCTTATTCAATATATTTGATCGTTGGAATTATCGGATTATATTCTTTCCAAGCAATTGAATCCTCCAATCCTCGTCGTTGCCACTATTCTTTCCACCGCTCACCATACTACTACCTACCGAACTGTCTCCTTATCCTCACCTACTTTGTTCCTCTCACATCCGCTTTGTCAGTATTAATTTAATCATAAAGTGATGGCCAACTTCCGTGGTGGTGACCGACCTTTCTCGTCGATACAACACATCTTGAAGATGCTACTCTCACCTCATCAGTCCAACAAGTCTGCCCCGCAAGAAAACGCAATGGCTGAGGACATTGATGAACCTCCCGATCACCGGTTCCTGAATACCTCCCAAATGAACGTTGACGACGGTGTGGTTTACGTCAAGTCCCCCACCGCCATGAGTGATAAGAAAGAATCCCTCCTCACTCGTGCCCTCCGGCACAGTCCGACTATAAGCCCGTCCGAAGAGCTGCCCTCCCCCCATGACCGGTCCTTCTACCGCTCGTACCCTCATAGTAACGTGAGCGGTGTGTCGACTGCTGAATTGACTAGCGACGAGGGCCTCAGCAGCCCATCTTTGTCCAGCACTCCCAGTCCACCTCTGCCAGCTCAGCTCTCCAGCAAAACCCCATCAATGGGCAGCAACAAGAAGCTGACCATCCAAACGAGCGAGTCGACTGTTGAGGCCAACCTCGGACGCAAGAGATGTATCAGCTTTGCGTGTGGGCGTAAAACGGAGGAGCCCAAGGCCCAACCACCCACACCGCAACGACCGACCGCGCAGAAGAATGATACCAACCCTACCCCCACAGAGCCTGCGAAGCGGAGGACAGTCCTCACCTTCGTTTGCCCAGCCCGTGATCCGGAGACGAAAAGAGAACGGTCTCCGTGCCGCGGTGTCAATATACGATCACGTCTTCGTGGGTCACCTGCCCCCATCGCTCGCAAGGCGTCCCCTGAGAAGGTTATGTCTCCAGTCGCCCAGGACCAGAAGCTAGCCACCGAGAAGAGGGGTGTACCCACAAGCGGATTGGGCAAGTTTGAAGAATCTGAGGCCACTCGCTTCCACGAGTTCGCTAGCTCTGAGGAGGAAGATGATGAATGGGTCACTAAGTCTGGTGACTATACGGACAAGATCACTATGAGTGATTGTATGAAGAAAGAAATCGCAATTAGGAAACTCGGCGAAGAAGCAGAAGAGGAGGCTCTTGAGGACGAAGAAGAGGGCGACGACGATGAGGATGAGGATGATGACGAGGATGACGACGACTCTTCCAGTGACCTCTCATCGGACGACGGTAACGAGTCAGATAACGAGGCAGGCTTCGCCGATTCAGATGAAAGCGATGATGGCTCCGAGTATGAATTCTGGGCTCCTGCTTCGACCACTGCCGCTACCAGCCCTCTGACCCTCGAGATTCCTCCTGCTGTCCTCCCTCGCAGGGACTCAAACACGTCCTTCGACTCTGGTCATGATGATCTGAGCCGGAGATGGCCACCTGCGCTCTCGGGCAAAGGCATCAACCGTGCTAAGCCTACGAAGATGCGTCCTAGGACTCCCCATCTGCCTGACAGTACTGACTTCGTCTGCGGCACGTTTGACGAAGATCGGCCTCTAGAAGCTGCCTACAAGTCTTGCATCGAGCAGCGTCGGCTTTCCAAACAAATCATCATCCCCCAAGACATCGACCCTAGCTTCCCGACATCGGATCTTGATGAGGAGGATGAGGAGGATGACGACGATCTGGAAGAATCTATTATGGTCGATGAACCGGCTCGAGGAAGGTCCGGAGCTGATCAGACTCGGAAGCAGTCTCCTCGCTTGTCTCCCAAGCGCATGGTATCTCCACCTCCTCCTCGTCGCCATGGCCGCTCCTCCCCGAGACGTCTTCGTTCCCCACCCCCGCCAATGAAGTTGAAGTCCCCGGTTCAAGCCGAACGGATTGTCAGCGATGAGTCCACCCATCTTCAGCCTGGCATGAACATAAGCGAGTTGGTTCAACGCCGGCACGTTACTCGTACCAAGTCGCTGCCTCGGACCCCCAACCCCTTCTTCGCTAAACAGGACGGTTCTTATCGCTGGACCGGTATTGTTCCTCTCCGAGAGTCACCTGAGCGTGAATCATCCCGCACTCGTGAAGTGCATACCAGAGGCCCCATCGATATTGTCGAGGGTCTCGAGAAAAAGCGCCAGAAGCGCAAAGAAAAGTACTGGCGTCAACATTGCCGCAAAGCTGCCAAGGAGCAGATGGTACGGCGACCCATTCCCGGAAAGGGTGCTGAACGGATGAAGGACCTGGGCCTCGCAGTTGCTGAGAGGTGCCGAGCCTACGGCGTCGGAGAAGATGCACAGCTCGTCCTATCTGTCTAGACCTTTTCTTTCTTCATCGGAAGGGATATATGCCTTTCTTGTAAATATTGATTATTCTTAACGATCACCCACTCGTTGACTGTTGTTTCCTACCTGGCTGATGGCTTTCTGCTTCGGAGGACATTTGTTTGCATTTACAGGGCGATCACCTTTGCTTCTTCGTTTCTTGTGATACATATTTGTTACCCGCATTCCCTTTTATTACTATTTTTATGACATCCCTTCTGTTGGGCGGCCTCTGTTTCTCGGGTCGGGACTCTGGTTTGGTCTGTTTTTGTTTTATTTTTGCTGCATGGAGGCGGTTCATGAAGTGTATACCCCCTTTTGGTTGTTGTTGTTGTTGTTGCGCGCAACGCTGTAGATACAGGTTCCAACCGACTGATCAGTGTGCTGATCCCTCAGAATATCCGAAATTCAAACAAATCCAAAATAACATATACAAAACAAAAGACTTGCTTATGTTCCTTGTAGATGAATTTCCTAAGCATCGAAGAGAAGAGAAAGACCAGGGTTTGAGGCAGAAGATACTACATACGTGGTCCCGGCTGATCTCCCGGCGCTTTGGTTGGCTTAGCCGAGCGCTAAGCGTCAGGCAAGCGAAAGCCAACGTCGACCACCGCAACCGTGTCTTATCTTCTTTCAAACCTCACCGCCAGCGCTCCAGCCTTCGCAAGCTTCACCCTCCATATCACCGATCTTCAGTACCAACCCGTCCGGACTGAATCGATCTCACCATGTGGATCATTAACTGGTGTACGTGCTGCTCCCGTTCCCTGTTTACCCGATCGGCCGCTTGTTTTTGACTAAGTCGATCTGCATACCCAAATGCAAAACTCCATTATACCTCCCCCCCTTGGGACAGGATCTCTTCTTGATCCCTTCCATTACCTGGACATCTTCTGCCTTGAGACACCGTCGATGGAAGGAATACAGTCGCTGATGGTCGCCTCCGCACAGTCTACGATGTCCTGGCCTCCCTCGGCCTGCTCAACAAGCACGCTAAGCTCCTCTTCCTCGGCCTTGACAATGCCGGAAAGACGACCCTTCTGCACATGTTGAAGGTGCGTACCTACCCCTGCACGTGCTCTCCGGTTCCCGCCACCGTATACCCAGGCGCAGTGTGATGGGGCCGCTCAATTGCGGCCCAGGAAATGAAAGACGGGGAGATCATATGCTAACGCGAGGGAAATATTAGAACGACCGGGTTGCCGTTCTCCAGCCTACCGCTCATCCGAGTATGTATCCTTGATTTGAAAATGACGTGGACGTGGCACGGGCCGATCTACTGGGGGACTAGAATTGGGTGGCAAATTGGTACAAAGGCTAACGAGGCACCAACAACAGCGTCGGAGGAGCTCGCTATTGGAAACAACCGCTTCACTACCTTTGACTTGGGTGGTCACCAGCAGGGTAAGTGGATCAGACACAGTTTACCATTCCTATCCCTCCCTCATGTCTACGCTCTATCCCCAACCAACTCGCCCCATACACCTTGGATTGGGCGAATCAACTTCTAACGACGTACCCCGAGTACAGCCCGTCGTCTCTGGAAGGACTACTTCCCCGAAGTGAGCGGTATCGTTTTCCTCGTTGACGCCAAGGACCACGAGCGTTTCCCCGAGTCCAAGGCCGAACTCGACGCCCTCCTCGCCATGGAGGAGCTCGCCAAGGTCCCCTTCCTCATTCTCGGCAACAAGATCGACCACCCCGACGCCGTCAGCGAGGACGAACTCCGACACCAGCTGGGACTCTACCAGACCACAGGAAAGGGCAAGGTGCCGCTCGAGGGCATCCGGCCGATCGAGGTCTTCATGTGCAGTGTTGTGATGAGACAGGGTGAGTCCTGCCAAGCCCCTCAGCCCCATCCCTAATCTATCCGTCACATCCCATGGAAAAACACCAAAACTAATCAATCGCAGGCTACGGCGAGGGTATCAGGTGGCTGTCTCAATACGTTTAAGCTTGAAAACCCCAAAAAAGTGCAGGCAAGCTTGAGCGGAAACATTTCCAAGGGGTAGGGGAAGGGAGTTCATGAGTAGATGGACTGGACGGAGTACTTCTTTCTATATTTGATATCTCGCACATCGTCTCTCCTGGTTTCGGTGGCATGTAATTGATTATGGTCAATCGTCAATCGATTTAGCTTGTTCGAATTAGCTATTTACTAGGTCTAATTTTTCTTTTTGCTCGGAGTACCACGTGAAAAACCTTAAGCGTTATATGCACACTGACTTGGGCCAGGCCAGAACTCTATCACAAGACTTTAGATCCTGAGAGGCCGTTGGCAGTTTTACATCATGACTATATGCAATGGTTCTCTGTACCCATGCATCAAGAACACGGGACTTGTATATTACCTTTGTAGATCTTAGACAACTCATTCAACGCACTACAGATACCTACCCTTCTACTAACGAAGTCTTTACCCGAATGAGAAAAGGGAAAGAAATCAACAAGTCCGATAATTATGCCTCTAAAATACAGTAATACATTGAATCGAACGAATTGATCCGAAAAAAAAACCTCCACCACCTCTGCACAGACGAGCCAGGAAGAGGAAAAAGGGAGAAGGGTAGCATAGACTGTTGTCGCATCAGTGTCGAGTTTCTTTTGCCGCTAGATGAAAAGAATCAATCGATAACATGGACTCATCATAAACATGACAAGGGATACATGATATGCTGAGATGATGGCATGTGGTGTTCGTTAAAGTCATCCAATCCATTCACGTTTCATGCACGGGGCCGCTTCACAAGACCCTCGGGGGATCCATTACGGGTCCACTGGGCGAAGGGTTATGGAGGGTGGAAGGGCAGGGTAAGCAAGGACGGCTATTGGAGTATGGGATGGATTTTGCAGTTCAAAGACATGGACATGTTGCTTATTTGGTTGGCATTACACTCACAGGAAGATTTTCAAAAAAGCGCAAACGGAAAACACCAGATGCAGCCCGTCGCTTCCCCTCCCTCAGTAAATGATTCGAACAAAACAAGAGTTAATGAAAAGGGAAAGTAAAAGGAAGAAGTGAAGATAAACAAGGAAATAGAAAGTAAAAGAAAAAAAAAATAAAAAAAAGGAATAAAAACACCGACCCTGACGGGAGCAGAAGTACCTTCCATATAAAGAGATAGGGAAAATAACATATTCAGCGCAAAGGAAAAGATATCACTCGGAGTCGCTGGAGGTGGTATGCGGGGGAGGAAATGACGCTCTGCATATCGTAAGGCTCTTTCGGGTGACCTGTTGTATCTGCTGCTTCCGACCGTCTAATGCACTGGCCATCGATGATGCGGGGGATCTGGATCCGGTCTCGTGTGGTGATGAGTGGGTGGGTATGTTGTGTTTATCTCCGTCCGAACCTGCTGCACATGGAAAAGCTCGTATGTCTTACTTCTTCTTTTGCTTTCGCGGAGGAGTGACGGGCCTGTTTGAGCTCATGCCCCCGTAAACGTACTTTTGTTTCTTTTCTGCTGGTTTCAAGATCTGCGCGGAACGGGTTAGCTTCCTGCATCGTCACATTGAATGGGGGCAACAGGAGTGGCAACATACTTGGAAGGAACAGAGTAGACTCTCGTCGACACTCATCATGGCACCAGCGTTGTCAAACTCTCCACAATAGTTGGGGGCACTGAAAAGCGTGACGAGTTGACGCTTGGAGAAGAACTCATAGCCATCTTCGACCACTTGGTGTGCACGGCAAATCAAATCCATATCATGTTTCTGGAGGAAACGGGAGACGACGTCGGGACCAAACGTGAATGAGACACCTCGGTCGTTTTCACTCCAGCCCGTGATGTCCTTGTCCGGATCGGACCACAGAAGATCGCACAGGAGACCGCAGTCAGGAATCTGTTCTCGTTAGCAGGCCAAGCCTTGAGCTTCAGGAGCCAGGCGAGAGGATTTGGATAGATTGGGAGAACCCATCGTGACACCTGGCTGAGCTGCACGAGGGCCGAGCAAAATCGCCCTCGAACAGACAACCAGGACGGGTGGGGGTGGGGTAACGGGGAGGCACTTACATCAGTGGGACGCATCACACGACGAATCTGCTCCATGGAGTTCAGATCGGGGCTCAGACCACCGTGCATGGTGAAGATCTTCTCGTCAATGATGGCCGCAATGGGGAGGCAGTTGAAGCAATCGGTGAAAGTCTTCCACAGCTTGATGTTATACCGCCGCTTACATTCATCGTAGAAGCCGTAGATACGGTTGATGGACGCGCATTCGTGGTTTCCACGAAGAACGAAGAAGTTTTCGGGGTACTTGATCTTGTAGGCCAGGAGTAGACAGATCGTCTCGAGCGACTGCTTGCCACGATCCACGTAATCTCCGAGGAACAGGTAGTTGGCCTCGGGCGGGAATCCACCGTATTCGAACAGACGCAGAAGATCGTAGTATTGGCCGTGAATATCACCGCAGATCTGATCGCGCCAGCGTGTTAGCCGTCAGGGACAATGCCATTGTTACCCGAGATTCCGGCTCAGGAGACAGGGCCGCGGCGTTACCTTGATTGGCGCTTCCAACTCTAGCAGGATGGGTTGCGAGATGAAAATTTCCCGAGCCTTGGTGCAGAGATAGCGAATCTCCGATTCCAACAACTGGACCTGCTTGCCCGGGCGGCTACCCCTCACTTCCAACAATCTATCAATGATCGAATCCAAATCCACTTCCTGATCAGCCATGGCGACGGGGCTCTAACGAGAGACGACGGGAGCGAAAGAAAAAAAAAAACAAAGAGTAGACAATGCACACAACCGTAGGCAACGACGGCAAGAAAGAAAAGGGAAAAAAAAAGGAAAGAAAAGGAAGGATAAAGGGTAGTTCGCGAAGCGCTAGTTACGATGACGCGGCGTCTATACTGTGATAACCATACGATTAGCATCGCTCTCCCGTCATGACGGATAGAAAATTTCGATAACTCTGGTCAGGGCCCGGCGAAAAACGCGTGAACAATGCGCTCGGGAGATTTCTTGCTCGTCGTGGTTGAGACAGCGAGCGATGAAAGAGGGGTGGAGCGCTTACCAAACGAATCTAAAGGGAACAAGAAGATAGGGAAACGAAAACAGGCCGAATGGCCTCGTACAATGGGGAAATCTGGCGAGGAGCCAGACGAGGTGTGAATATCAAACACTCCCCTTCAGATCGTAGATGACGCGCGGTGAGAGCGAGGTGATGCGAATTCCGGGAGATGAGACGAAGCCTCAAAGATGGTGGAGCAACACGGAAAAAATAAAGAAGTTGACCAAGAGTCTTTGGCGGAAAACTCGACGGGGCTATTCTTTTTCCCTTTTGGGAGAAATGAAATGGGATGGAATGGCCGAAAAACCGTACAGATTTCGGAGGGTTGAGATGGGAAAGCTTGCTCGAAAAGCGAAAGCGATCTGGTGGTGGCGTGAAGGGGTTGTTGTGGAAGGGATTTGTTGAGAGAGCGAGAGCGAAAAGCGTCGGCAATCAAGGGATCTTTTTCCTGTTCCGCTCGGACGGCTGAAAAATTTTGATAATTCGGCCTAGATTGGGGACCTGTTTGGGCAGCAGACTGAGAATGAGAACTTTTCCTTTTGCTTTTTTTTCTTCTTTTCCTTGTGTTGAAATCTTGAAGACGAGCGAGGAAGAGGGAGCGAGAGAGAGGGAAGAGGAGAAGGACGAGGAGGAGTGAGTGAGTGAGTGACCAGGGTCGAGACGGGGCAGGAGATCAAAGGGCAGCAGAGGAACTCACCAGCTTGACCAGTGAGAGGGAGAAAAGGAACGAGTTGGTCAACCTGAGAGAAAAAAAGGTTTCCTTCAACCGCTTCGCCGCCCGGCCATCGCCGCCCGCTCATTGGTCCCGCGTCGGTTTGGGAAGAATGTATTCCTCTCCACCTCCATGCATTCATTCATTCATTCAACTTCATCTTCCAACTTCAATTCTTTCATCCTTCATACGAACTAAAACTGGACAATCATGACGACGGGATTCCCTTCTCTTCTTCCCCCCCAGCCATATTCAGACAAGATTCCTTCCACTCGACACGGAATATGTGTGATCAATGCCTCCTCCGATCTGATCCCCGTCTGATCGTCGTCTATCGCCACCCTCCGATCGCGCGCAGTCTTGTCTTTTCCCCCCTCACCAGTAGGAGAAAACATGCAATCCGAGCCATGCCCGCCCATCAAATCACATTTTCTCCGGTCAGTAGATGTTGTGCATAAAGCACTTACACGCCTTAGTCGCCTAGCATTTCTTATCCCAACGACACTGATACGCCTACGCGGAATCTATGACGCAGTGCATCCTCGTCAACGCCCAACGCGCTTTTGCATTCAATCACTACTGCTAGTATTGGATTCACGGAGAGACTGGTTCACTCTCAGCTCTCTCGCGCGCGCGCAAAATAACTCGTCGCACATTCTTCTTTTCATGTCTCATGCATTAGATCCGAACTTCATCACTGCTCTGCGTAACTCCGAAACTCGAGCAGGGGGTAATTTGGGATGATAGGAGAAGGAAACAACAGATAAGAGGTATACATCAAGCAATTCAACACAACGGCATCTCAACAGGTGTCAGTCGAGCCCTCTCAGTCAATCATTAGAGAGGATGAAGAATAGAAGAAGAGTTAAAAGAGGCGAAGAAAAAAAAAAAAAAGATCAGGAAATCATCAAAAGGCTGGATAAAAAAAAAAAGGACACAAAAATCTTCAGAAACGCCTGTGAACACCGTAAACCCTTCACCAAATACAATAATACATGCGGTCTAGAGACGGTGAATCTCGTGAATAAAGTGCCTCCCATAACATGGACCAGCCTGAAACGGTCGAATGCAAGGTGTACGGTAGATAGGAGAGTTGGGAGAGGGTAACAATATCGTAGTCGTAAAAAGCAGAAATGTTCAGACATCCGGCCCGCTATCTCGAAAGGCCATAGAACGCCACCAAATGCACTCAGTGGCCAACTGCCACTGCCACAAGTAGGAAATGTGACGGGGATGATTATAATAGTCAAAAGAAATTGATCGGCGAAAGGAACCAGGTAAACGAGTCAACTCGAACGACTTTTTGTGCTGCTTGGTGCTACACCAACCAGTAGATACGGATGGGCAACTCAGGGTCGGCCTCCGCTCAGAATGGGCAGATTGTTTGCCCGGGTGAGTGCCTCCGCTGGGATGATTGCTGTATCCCCAAGGTTCACACCCGTGCGAGGAACGTTGATGTCCCGCGGTGGCTGATCCCAGCCACGGTCTCCCAGCGCATGGAGCCAGGTGTTGCCGACGTCGTGCTTCAGAGCCTCCAGTTGCCGCCGGTAGAACTTTCCATCCACGTTCCAGTCCAAGTCCTGGACTGCCCGAGGTATGAAAGACTCGTTCATCGGCTGGCTGGAGACGCCTGGATCACTGTCGACCTTTTCTGGGCTTTGAACTTTCGCAGATCCGACCTGAGGTCCACCATCAGATCTCCGTTGACGGTCGGAAGACGGTGTCACAAATGGATCAACGGGTAATTGGATATGCTCAACAGGAAGGACAGAAGGCACCATCGCACCTGGGGTTTCTTTACCATCAGTTGAGACCTTCTCCACAGACGTGTTGACAATCCTCCTTCGATGACCTTTCTTCCGGCGAGTAGACTCAACGCCATATTCATTTGGTAGTGTTCGTCGTGCATAACCATTATCTCCCTCAACGGGCCCGGCAGCTGCGGCTCCCGGCCCTGCGGTGTTGGCTGGTTTGCTGACGACGGCCGAGTGGTCCGCGGCAGCTGATCGTATGACCGGGGTACCTTCGGGCTCGGCAACTCGATCAACTAGCTGCTTCCTCTCCGTGTACCCTGGGCCGGATCCATTGATGATGATGTCCTCCGAGTATCCCGGAGTGCGACGGAAGAGATTGAAGATTACAACGCGGTAGCCGGAATGCGTTTTCACGAAAGGATTTCCAGACACCCAAATCTCCCGTATCTCAGGGAGACTCGTAAGTCTGGCAATCTCAGTGGGGTCGGTCAGGTCGTTGTCTCGGAGGTCCAACCGTTCCAGGGAGAGTAGTCTTTCAATCCCCGCAAGCGAGCGAAGCCGGTTGCCGCGAAGGTTAAGAGCGGTTATAGCGGGAAGAGGGTTGCGAGACAGGGAGTGGAGAGATTCTATCATGCAGTTTGAGAGATTAAGGGCCCGCAAAGCAACCAGCGTTGCGAGGCTGTCCGGGACTTCGGTGAAGAGATTCGCCGACAGATCAAGCGAGTACAGCGTATTAGCGACCGGAGCTAGCCCGGCGGCCGTGATGGAGGTTAAAGAGTTGTCTGGGAGACCCAGATGGCGCAAAAACTGCCATTTGGACGGCGGAAGACCGCCAGCAGCCAGGTTCGAAGAACTTCCATTACGATGACCGGTGTTATCACTTGAGTTTGAACTACCCGATCCGGTGCGTCGTATGCGCCGGCTATGACGGTGGGAAGAGTGTTTGGAGCTTGTCGGGCGCGTGGGCGAGATACTTCCCGTTCGTGCATGGCCTCTAGCACCTTCTGATCCTACTCTAAGCATGGGGGCCGCCTGGGGACTGGTGCTGGTACCGAACGCCGTATCGGCCACCGGGGATCCTGGAGCAGAGATGGAGCCAGAGAGGTCGGACTTGTAGACCGGCTGAGGGTATGTATGCCCACTCCACCCCAGGACAGGCGATTGCTGATTCTTCGACGATCGCCGCCGGCGCTTGTCAATGTCGTCCAACACTATCCGCGTCAACAGATCCGCCGGATCTTCGAGCTTGGCTCTTTTCACAGTAAGGGTGCGTAGTTGCTCGGATAGTCGGTCCCAGCCGAAGAACGAGCGAAAGTCTATATCAATTATCTCTAGTCCACCCAAATTTTTAAAGGAGTGGAGAGGGACGGCGGTATCAAAAGGAAACTCTTCGTATCCGCGGATCAGACGGGCACGGCGGTCAGGGGCTAGACGCAAGCACGGGATTTTAGTGAAAGCAGAATATAGATATTTAAGATCTGCTTCTAGGGCTGCTTTGGCCTTCTCTGACCTGGAGACGGAGTCCTTCGAGCCGAGCCCGAATGATGACCAGAGAGCACTCATACCAGACATGACACTACGGACACTTGATACAGAGTGGATAGAATCCCTGTCGCCCCTGGACCGTTGAGGCTTATTCAGGAACGAAACATAGGACTGCGACACGTCTGTATGAATATTCTCCAGTCTAACATTCATAGGGCCCACGGCTATAGAGAGATCTTCGAACCGGGAGAGGAGATAGAAGAGGTGGTGAGGGGTCAGGGTAAGTTTAGCGGGTTTGATAGTTTGAGAGGTGAATTTCAAGGCACCGAATGACAAGGCTGCCGCCAAAGCCGACGAGGCCGAGCTCGTAGACGAGCTCGACTGAGTGGACGCATTTTTGCTAGGCTGGCGTTTCAACTGAAGCGCGTTGGCGAGTGCCTTCTCATGGGTTCGTACGAAACTGGCGAGATTCTGCATCACAACCGCGGGTTAGTGGATAAAGAAGCTAGCCTATTGACGAGTCCGGACAAAGAATGAACAAGGTCTGTGTCATGCATGGAATACGAACCTTTATGAAAAGCTGTCCATCTTCATTGTTCAGCTTCTCCATTACGGACAATGCCTCGCCCAACGAGACACGATCACGTCAGGCGAACTTTGAAGAGGAGCGCTCAACAACTACTCGCAGTGTTCAAAACAGAAGTCGACATTTTGCTGACAACCAGGGAAAGTGAGACGCGAGAGGACCTGTTACGTCAGGGGAAGCAAACAGTCAGCCACGATTACTGAAGCACGTCTCCCATGCCGTCTATAGTCACCAAGTAGAGGCTCCAGGGCTACTGGGAATCGCAGCCGGACTGAGAGGTGTGTAAAAGAAAAAGAAAAAAAAAAAAAAAAAAAAAAAAAAAAAAAAAAAAAAAAAAAAAAAAAAAAAAAAAAAAAAAAAAAAAAAAAAAGGAAGGAGAGGTGAGCATACCTGGAAAAACTCCGGGATTTAAAATAATCGATAAGAGACCTGTAACTAATTCACGAGGTCTCCAACCACGACAATGCTTGATGAATAGCTTGGAGGGAGAGAGCTGAGACAAGAGGTGATTCTCCAGTACTCAGCTGGGGGAAAGATGTAGTCGGCTGGACAGAGAAAATGAGGCGTGCTGAAAACGGTGACCACCCAAAAGGAGAAGACGGGATGGGATGGGATAGAAAAGAGAGGATCCAAGGGCGCTAAAATGCGAGAACCACCGCCTAGTGGAATTAGTGGTGGTGGATGATGGGGGGCAACGGTGGATATGGATGTGCACTCGATCAATCAGCTGAGAGGGGCTGAGAAGGCGTCAGCAGCGAATGACAGGGTAATTTAGCTTGAGTTAAAATGGGGAACAGGAAAAATGTCAAGCAGGCAACGGAGAAAAAAAAAATGTATAACCAAAATAAAATCGAAGGGTAAAAAACTGACAGAAACAGGTATTTTTAATACACTCCAAGAAAAGATCCGGATCAATGTCGATGACCACCCAGCCTGTTTTTCTTGATATAGAAATATATAGTACTCGTGCGAGAAGAGGGGTTGCAGAGGAAAAAAGGAACCGAAGGAAGAGGGAAGATGCTGAGGGAACAGCGGCTGGCGATATACTAATATAATTAATTATCGTATATAAAATGATACCCTCTTATCGGTGTTCTGATCTCCCCTTGGTTGGCGAGCCGCTGTACCCGTGCTCAAGGTCCGTACATGCATGCGTACCGTACGGTACGGGCGCAGCCGGGTACAGTTGGGAAATACTACGCTGTATGCGGTATACCTCGTATGCATCATCCATGGATGTCTCTTTTCTTTTTTCTTTCTCTCTTTTTTTTAATTGTTTTAACCTTTTACCCCTTTTATCTGGAAATCTCACTGGTGGCCACAATGGTTCGTATAGATTAGTCGTTACTCAGCGTGTGTCGACCGCTCCTCTGTCCTTATCAAATCATGAAGACGACTCTTTTCTGGAAGATTGACCAAGAGAATGAGGGTATCTCCGATGGCGGGGTTGCGAACCTTCTCTATCGCACTCCTGTACCAGTCAATCAGTGTCCGAAAATTTGGGGCATGCTTCTTGGCCCCTTCGGTGAACCATTGGAACGGCAAATATCGATCAGTTTCAGATTGAAAGGAGTGTCATGTCATCAATCAACATAACATCCAACCCAGGAAGTGACATTCTTCGGCTCTGTAAGGTGGAGTAACTTTCCGAGTCCCTCAAGAGCGGGTATCCCGATCGGCCCTTTACAGTGTACATTGAATACCATGATGCAAGAATAGATTAAAAACAATCTATTGATGAGAGGTCAACAGGAAGACGACAGAAAGGCTATCGATGAACCAAGTTAGCAGGTAATTCGTCATTCGTAATATGATTCGTATATGTACTTCTGCCATGACGGCAGATGAGCTGATCACTATGGATTAATTTGTTTTGTTCGTAACCAATTCAAAAAAGGCTTCAACCTCCATCTGCAGGTCTGAAAAGTTTTTTTTTTTTTTGTTGGAGGGGTGGGAAATGATGGTTGGAAGGATGTCAGGGTGACCCGTGCTTTCGTTACCTAAGGTTGAGAAGACCCACCTGTTGGTACGGACAGTACACATCGTGATTGGTGGTGGGGCGCAACGTGCAGCCGATAGCGTCCTGGCGGGCATTTCAGTCGGTCGGCATTGGACGAATCACGGACGTATCCTGGTCACCTGCATGACGCTTGACCAGGTATAGAGGCTCGAGGGGGGTGTTCGAGGTTGGCGCATGCAGAGGAATGGCGCCAATAGGCAATAGGGGTATCACTAGTACTTAGGTACCTTAGTAGTAAATACCAAATCCTCCATCGTTCCTAAGTATAGGTATCGTGCAAAAAGACCATACAGTAGCGGCTTCATTTTGATGGGGTCTAGAAACGTCTCAAACAGACCCATGGCGCTTGTGTCTGCATGAGATCCTACGGTTACCACAACACTACCAGAGACGAAACTCGGAACAAAGGGCTCCTGGAGGGACTGCCGCATTTTTGTTTCCTATCAGTGCCGGAGTACTGCGTCGGTATCTCGCACTGACGTTGACATTCTTCGGAGGCTCAAGTGGAGGGCGCTAATTTGTTAGTTCCTCAATCTTTTAGTATCAAATGACCTCAGCCTACTTCGGACCGAGAGAATTTCAGTCATGTTATATGGGCGATCGCTTTTCGAATTTCCCTTGACTCATGAATCTCGCATCTTTCATCATGAGTCAGCCCATTTATTTCGCTGATATCCTAATTGGCAGAAGAATCATGATCGAGAGAGGGAATGAGATGGATCTGTGACTCCAGCACTATCGGAGAAAACGATAACACTAGTCCGATCGTATCATCGATATACTCCTGCGACTAACAGCGTATCCGCCTGTCAGTCACACCGCTCATGCTCCATCATCACACCACACATTCTTCGGTAATTCCATCCCTCTGTTGTCCCAAATCGGAAAATAGGTCATTGAACATACATCATACTTGACCCACGGATCCAACCCGGCCTCTTCCTTTGGCCTTCTTCGACTTCGACTTCGACTTCGTCTCAGCGGCCCACGTTCGTGTGATCTCTTCTAAACACCGATCGTAACAAGGATATTGGTCAGTGGCTTTGAAAGGATGACGCCCATGATTGGTACATGACCGTAACCCGCCCCCGGATATGGAAACAGACAACCTTTCGTGCCGCATCTTCAGACGTATCTGATGGAGGTCGAATGGAGGATCCACATGATACCTCAGGCGATTCAACCATGTTTCAAACATGATACATATATTGCCTCTAAATTACCAGTAGAGTTGAGGAGGCCGGCGAAGAAGTATCAAGTGCTCAAACCAGTTTTACTGTCCGTGGGCGTGCATTGCTATATTAACCGGACGGCTAACCTACCGATGCCGAGCGAACTACAGCTGTATGTTTTTGACTTGCAGCATGTACTACCTACTCTGTAGTGAGACCTGCGGTATCGCCAATAGGAAAATAAGTTCACCAAGTCAGGCTCTGCATAACTTAGCAAGTGAGGAGTGCTGCACAAGCGAGTAGGATGAAAAAGAAGAGTAATCTGCATTGGCGGATTGGCATATAACCTTTCGATATTATGCATGAAGTAAGGAGTAGGTTTCCTTGGGGGGTGTTGAGCAAGATCCCTGGATCATGGTGTAAGACACGATGGGGTAAGAATGTTCTTGGCGACAACACCATGCTGGAGCTGATGATACCTCCACTCCCCGAATGTAGCAACGTTTTGCCTTACATCCTCTGTACACTACGTCAGTGCCAGAGGACTGAATAAGAGGCAGTTCCGTATGCGTATCTCGACTCCGTACAGACCGTACATGGAGGAAGAAGAAATGGGTCATCGGATGGCATTGGAACGGGACTCCTTATTCTGCCCGTCACCAATCAAGCCCCGGGCCACTCACATGATCATCAATTTATGACATCGTAGTCTCTACGGCAAAGCAAAGAAAGAAAGCAAGAAAGAAAGAACAAAAAAACACCTCAAACTGAATCCTCGGAAAGGGCAACCCAGTCGGTGATTACTAGTCGGTGGATTGGTGGATATGGAAGATCTGACGAGGCGGGTCTCCACCGAAAGGACACTGGGAGTCCACCGCTCAAATGATCAACGGGTGGCTCCCGCGAGGTGCGATTCTCCTACCAATCACAGCCGTCCGAGTAGGCATTTGCGTTCATACAGTGACGAAGGGCTAAGAAGTGCCAAGCAGCGATGTTCGATAAGGAAGGGAGTATCTTAGTGTGTGTGTGTGTATGTATGTGTGGCACACGTACCCAGTGGAAAAAAACACCGACCCCGATCGTCATGCATTAGAGAGAATGCGGGAGAACAAGGGCGAAGAGGAGGTGGTGGTGTTGGGGTAAAAAGGTTTTTTAAAATTAGCCCTGATGCAGCCTCCCCGTTTAGGAAAGCCACGAGAGCGATTGATTCACTCAGGAATTCCATCCCAAAGACAAAGGGGGTGAAGGTCCCAAGGATGCAAGCCGATGATGAAACACCAGGCGGTTACCGCGCCAGGAGTTTATTTCATTACTAGAGAAAAAAAATAAAATAAAATAAAATGGGTAGACCGCCGAAATGGCAAACATCGTCATTTGCCGAGATATCCAAATCTACGGGTTGAGAAACCTGGTAGAGCGGATCGCTTCATCCTGGATCGAGTGGGTAAAAAAGGAGTGGGAGGAGCATATTGGTGGAACGAAATGCAATGAAAGGTAATCTGAGGTAAAGTTTTGAGTCGAGGGCAAGTGAAATCAAGAAAGAAAGAGGGTCAAAGAAAAATATCGCAACTACTGTATGTAAGAAGTGAGTTGTTACAGAATCATCCTCATCAGGCAACTGTTGCTGTGGTCACGTTGCCCATGCATTTTTATTGCATGATAAAGTCTTTCCCAAGCGAGTAGGCTAAAATGGTTTTGTTCGAGCAATGCAGCTAAGTTCCATCGTCTATACTGGGACTGGTTTAGTTCTTTGGAGTGCAGTCAGACCAACCAGATCGAGCAGTAGCTGCAAATCATCCACCCGCGCCTTGTTTTTGTCGCCTTGGACGCAAAGAAAAGAAAAATCCCCAGTAATCTTGACGAACAACTGTTTCTTTCTATAACTATTATTAGGGGCTTTCTTCAACAGGACCCCTCCTAGCTTGCCACTTGTAAAAATCTCCGGTCTGACTGGAAATTTACCCCGCAATGCAATGTTCGATGTTCTAAGAGGCTTGTTTGCAATATAGTCAAGGTCGTATAGTTGGCCCAGTCTCGAACCCTCAGAGGTGACACAGATGGTCGCCGATACAGTATAATCGGACGGTACTATTGAGATTCAGGCCGCTAATGTTGTGACGTGCTTCTGGAAAGCGGCGGCACTTCTTCCCAATGGTCAAAATGAGACTGTATATGAAGATACGACTGGGAAAGTGTTCCCTACTACCTGATTACCATCGGGATTCCGTGGTTGAATGTGATACGGTGTATGTATGGGAGTCCCGGAGTTGTCAATATTGATTGCGCATTCAATATCATCCATGACCCAATATCTCGATGGTCATGGTAGGTCAGTCCCTAAGGCCGATCCCGCGTGTTTCTCCCCCACGCAGAATGTTCGTTCGTGTGCGTGGGCAGGATGCATACCGATGCTCCCCGGATTTCAGCGACACATGCTTCATTCCATTGCCATACGTGGCTACCCTTTGTTATGTAATTCGCTCAAACTTAACCCGTCGGCCGGTGATCATGCGATACTTCGGGTAAGGATTGTCGCCCTCGCTTCTCTGCAATGTCGATCTATCAGCGTCACAGGCCATTTAGGTCAGCACGTTTTTATCGCCGTCGTTGTAGGAGAATCCAAGGGGACTTGTGGCGGAACGGCCATGAAGGGGGGATTGATTCCCATGGTTGAGAGATGTATCAGATTTCTCTAAGGTTTGATTGCCATTTTGTCGGGTAAGAAGTTGAAAAGATGATAGAGCAGATACCGAATCTGCATGCAGTGATGGTCTGATCCTTCGCTCTGACTCCGCATATTGTTTGTCTCGACGGAAGGAAACGAAATGCAAGTGATAAGAATCCTTCGGAAAAAGAAAAAGAAAGATAGCCAGGATTATAATTATTGTTCATAATTTGATAATTAGGGATTGTGGTCATTCTTTTGCAGGTAATGTATGTATGGATGGAAGTAGGTATGTACAGGTACTTATCAACCTCGGTGTAACTTTGAAAGCACGTTCGTCAAAGAAGATTAAACCCATGTCTGGTGGGACCCATGGTTCTTTGTTTTCGGTCCGTCTTGACGAGCGCGGGGTCAACAACACTTAGCAACGGACACCAACGGTTTCTACGGCAGATTCGGTGGCGATAAGAGCCACAATGCCAAGCTCGCTCGCCACAGAGACTGTGGCTGGTGTCCAGCCCACGAGGCGGTGTAACTTCTGACGTGACGTCGACGTACATGTACATTTTGCCTGGGCTGACCAGGATTCCGTGCCATTGGATCCATTGGTCGCTCAACCAGATCCCAACACCTTTCTCGACCAGATCATCTTACCATCCATCATGAACCATATCCAACAATGAACTCATCGGAGAAGTCTGCGGTTTGCGACATCTACGATCCCACTTTGATCCCGGACCATGACCGAGAATTCATAGACCCCGATGACTTGCGCCAATTCGAGAATGCGCTGAATGACAACGAATCCAACTCCTTGGTAGCCCTGAACGACTGGCGGCCTATTTATCAACGAGTTCGGAAGAATCGCGGTCGTCGAAAAAAGCCTCGCCGAACCACCGATGAAACGAGGGAAGGTGTCCTGTACACCGTCCTGAAATGGCCATTTCTTTTCATCGTGTTTGGCTGGATTACCGTCCTTGGTTTCGCCTACGCGTTAACCCGCTTTTACATCGTATTATATGAAAGATGGGTGTCCTGGAGGGGCAAGAAGGAATCTCTCAGGAGGGAACTTTGGAAGCAGACAGATTACAACGATTGGTTGAAAGCCGCCCAAGCGCTCGATAACCACTTGGGAAACCAGCAGTGGAAGGAGATCGATGAATATGCCTACTATGATCATCTCACCATCAACAAACTGGTCAATCAGTTAAGAAAGGCGCGGACAGATGTCGAACTGCAGATGCGAAATGGGGTTTCCAGCTCGACTGTGACCTCTGCGACCGAGGAACTATGTGCGCTGCTGGAGGGCTGTGTCAAGAACAACTTCGCCGGGGTGGAAAACCCTCGACTCTATAGTGAAACATATTCCGGAACTAAGAACCTTGTGCAGGAGTATATCGATGAAGTGGAGAAGTGCATCCAGGTGGTATCGAGCAACAAGCGGGTCAGCAGTGAAGACAAGTATCAGCATTTCAAGCATCTGGATACCAATTTTGGACGGACTGCCCTTTGCCTATCTGGAGGTGCCACGTTTGCTTACTATCATTTCGGCGTGGCTAGGGCATTGCTAGATAACGGAGTCCTGCCCGAAATCATAACGGGAACGTCGGGAGGAGCTTTGGTCGCTGCCTTAATCGCGACCAGGACTGATGAAGAGTTGAAGCAACTCCTCGTCCCTGCTCTGGCACATCGTATACGGGCGAGTAGTGAGGGCATGGCCTCATGGGTTTGGCGTTGGTGGCGGACAGGAGCTCGGTTTGACACTATTACATGGGCTCGTGAGTGTAGTTGGTTCTGCAGGGGATCCACTACCTTTAAAGAGGCATACGAACGGACAGGACGTATATTGAACGTTTCGTGTGTGCCATCCGACCCTCATTCTCCTACAATCTTGGCCAATTACCTGACTTCTCCGAATTGCGTCATTTGGAGCGCCGTGCTGGCCTCAGCCGCGGTCCCTGGTATCCTCAATCCCGTTGTCCTGATGACCAAGAAGCGCGACGGTACACTCGCTCCGTACTCCTTTGGACATAAGTGGAAAGATGGTAGCTTGCGCACTGATATCCCCATCAGGGCGTTAAATCTTCACTTCAACGTCAACTTCCCTATTGTTTCACAGGTAAGACAGTTGCTCTCTCGGAAGAACCGTCAAGTATAGGAGATCTCACGTCTATTAGGTGAACCCTCATATCAATCTCTTTTTCTTCAGTTCTCGCGGATCCGTTGGTCGCCCGGTTACACATCGAAGAGGCCGAGGGTGGCGCGGCGGTTTCCTGGGGTCTGCTATAGAACAGTATATCAAGTTGGATATGAACAAATGGCTTAGAGTCCTGCGACACTTAGAACTGCTACCGCGACCGCTGGGCCAAGATTGGAGCGAGATTTGGCTTCAGAAATTCAGTGGTACCATAACGATCTGGCCCAAGACCATCCCGTCTGATTTCTACTATATCCTTTCGGACCCTACACCTGAGCGGCTGGCACGCATGCTTAACGTGGGCCAGCAGAGCGCCTTTCCCATGATACAGTTCATCAAGAACCGGCTCAAAATCGAAAATGCAATCTTAAAGGGGCTACATCAATACTCCCCAGCAGTGTCACGGTCGCAATCCCGTCGGAGTCGCGGTCATGCCCGCAAGCCTTCGAATCCGATGGTAGAACGTCTTGACCATAATCTCCCCGATCGTCAGCCTGACAACAAAGAGGATTTATCAGATAGCTCGGGCGTTGACTCCAATGTGTCGTCTCGCGATTCTTCTCGTCTACAACCACCGAGCAGCCGACACAACCGACGGAGAAGCACGGGAAACATTTTCCAGGAGATGCGCCGGCAGTCAGCTGTCTTCTTCGACGACTCTGATCTATACGCGGAAGACGACAAAAAGGCCGAGTGATCACTTATCGCGTCTTTCTTTTTCTCTCTATTTGCCCTTACCCTTTGCATTAGATGGCGTTGAACTACATCATACCACCACATTTACCTAGAGCAGTATCTACTATTCCTTGGATTCCGTGTACATTATTTACCTTGTATCAGGGTTGAGAAGGGCTTTCACGTATAATTCCTGTTAATACATATCTTTTAAAGGCGTGATCTCGAACACTAGTCTTCTATATGACCCACGAATATCTGCTCCCTCTGGTATAATTTTTCGTATAAAGGTCAGGAATGCCGTACTCGGGAACTTATTCATCTTGAGGAGTACCATCCAGACGATCAAAGTGGACACTGCGACTGCCAATGCTGGTGTATGAGGAGTAGATCAGCGAGGGGGAAACCAAAGGCAGAGCAGTTTCAGATCACAATGTGATGGAGTACTGATACTATATAGTAAGTGTGATGTTCATCCTCACCGACCAATACATTGCAGTTACTTGATACCCCCATACTCACTTGCATAATGAGGCTAGTGTAGCCCAACATGAATGGTCACTGTTGGATAGACCGTAACTGCTTGCTCTTTTTCCTCTGTCGCTGCAGTAATACCAGCCACCTCCAAGGGTCATAAAGATCCGGTGAGAGCAGGGTAGGGAAGCTAACATCCAGAGAACCAGGAGAGTCATTACCAAATGTTAGAAACGCAATCTGATACGGAAATATGATCCCGTTAGCTTATTCAACGGTAGGAAGAGAAAAGATGAGACTCCTACCCAATTCTTCCTGCATCTATGGCCCTGCCGCCAGCCATTGTGAACACTTTTAAAACTACATTAGAAAGCATTGCTAAACCCTAATATTGGGATACTTAGTATCCCTTGGTATATTAATCCTTCCATCATCGAACGTCCTCCAATAGAGTCCATAAGTTACCATTCAAGAAGTAAACGCAGACGGGGGAGTAGTACCGACCACCATGCGTAGATATCTAGATAAGTGCAGAGTCATTCAGAAACCAACCCTAGTTTCATAGATACCGGATCTTCGTGGAAGTAACGCTGTCTCTTGCAGCGTTTATACGACCGCTTCTGAGGCATGCTATGTTGTACGGTATCGGATTACTGGTAGTTAGTTCCTTGTACTGATTTGATAATTCTTGTGCTGTTCAGAAGTGGGCGTCTCTCGCTTTGAGATCACTCCTTTCTCAGCTGCTCTTTTCCGGCGTTCTCTGTCCTTGAGCTCATATTCAATAAAGAACTGAAGATTGTTTGGTATAGAAATAAACCCGGGGTCGATGAACCAGGGACACCAGGTATATAGTAGCAAAGCTACCGTACTACTCAGATCCCAGTTGTACCAACCGACCCAACAAGTGCTGGTGGGCCGACATCCACTCTATTGCCTCCTGTTCCTGATTCTTTATTAACTCCTGTGGATCATGGACCGGCCATCGGTCTGTCGGGAATCCGTATCCAGCATGGGTCTGTAATTCCGATTCAATAATCTCATCGATAGTCTGCACTGTTGCATGGTACTTGCGACTCGGTCCTTCGGGATCAAATGGAAACCCCAGGTCTCTGATCGCGCCTGTCACAAGTCGTAGTAAGACAAACTGTGTATTGGGCAGTTCTCTGCCTGTAAGTTGTAGATTTTTGATCTCTGGTGTTTGAGCCTATCCCTGCCGTACATTGACCTTTAGATCGATACAATGGAGGACAAGGACGATTACTCCAACACGGTGGGGCGCTAAAGTACTGTGCGAACTGCTTCTTTTCTTTTCTACAACTCGAACGGGCCGAGCCTTTCTCTGTCCTCTAATGGTAGGTATCATGGATCTCCCTGTTGAACTTCGGGACGTTTTTGCTGAGGGAACCCAAATTGGGAATCCTCCAGGCGGTATCTTGGCTTAGTCGAGGCATTGACTCAGATACCCCAGCCTCAATGGCTAGCAACGACCAATCGACATATCTTGGCATCGAGGTTGGGGTTTTCACGAGCACGGGTTCCATTCTGTGAAGAGTTGGCCTAGTATGTTTCGTTGCCCCAGGCTTTTGAATAGGTTGTGGGAGGATATGGGTACTCGGACATTGTATATCCAAGCTTCATCTGCCCTTTCGGTTTGAAGCGGGATGTAAGCTTGTTGAGTGGCTTGTAGCTGTATTATTCACGTGCCTTTTGCCTCTTTCAGAACGTGTTTTTTGCTACATTCAAAATGAGAATCGATGATCAGAGAGACATGAAAAGACGCTACTGCTATAGCTGACTATGGTGTTGACCTTCGTGACTCTGGGAGAAACGAGAGCCGAAGCCTCCAGGGGAACATTCTACTAGAGATATACAACCCCCTTTGAAAGGTTTCCGACGAAGCGATTCTAGAATGACTTACACCTCTGGGTCGTCATGCCTTATCTTCGAATTTGACCACCAGTGGGATCCGCATTGCCCACGGTGGGCAAAAGCCTAATGCTAGTCAAGTATTATCTCGCTGAGCTGGGTGCATACCGTCAACTGAACCGGCTGGCCATATCCCCCCCACCCCAGCGAACAGACTTGATAACCGGCTCGAAGATTTGTCGCTGTTCTCGGTCAAGATATCCCACTGATTCCTGGGAATGCCCCGTAGCGCCGAGGGAGTAATACCAGTAGCAGTTCGATGACCAGAGTGGCATGAGGTCATATAAATGGTCAATTTAACCTTGGTGCTCTTCTCAGGGTTGGAGCAGTTTGCAGAAAAGTGGATGTGGAATTGAATCGCTGTACCTTCGATTATTGAGCTGTATCCCCACTGTTATGATATGAGGGGTTTCCTCGAGTTCATGCGCAATAATAGATGTATAGGGGGACGACGGTCCAAAAGGTAGTTGGATTCAAGATTTAAAGCTCGTTAACATGGCTTAACTTCGGTGCCAAAGCTTTCCGTTGTGAGAACGAGATACGCCGAAGTCTCCACCTCGACCACTCTACCCTTCATTAACAAGTCGCCTTTCTCATAGGTGTGATCTTCTTGAGACACTTGGAACTTGGCTTCCGTATTCTCGGGGAGCTCAAGGAGATTGTCGCTGTTCTCAGTGGCGTACAAAGCTTGATGCGAACAAGAGCTCTCCTACCTACGCCATCCGTCATACCGTAGACTGTGTGTCGAAGGCCAGGATTAAAATGCATATCTGCAACTGCGCTCGATGCCCGAGTGAAAGACATTTCTGCCATGATAAACAGTCGATGCATGCGGGCTGCATGCCTGGTGGCGCGGCCAGCAAACATTTGCAGCAAGATACAGGGTTTTTACCGGGCAGAAGATGAATCCAGCAAGGTAAACCACGCCTGTTCGGCGTTGTGCTTAAATCTGTATATCATAGGCAAAATTAGTTCATTTCTGGCACCGGCAAGCCTTGGAACGGCACTGGCCGATTACATTTGTATTTCAGTGAGACAAGAAAAGTCATCTTTCCATAGACCGAATTCAATTCAATATAACGGCCGGGTGCATCCCCAAGTAATGGTCCAGCTGGGTGTATTGGGTGCGCCATGGAATCTTTGTGTGAACGGCTTACTAAGTTCGCTGGGTTTGAACTCGACTGTCCAGGGCCTGTCGGAAGACGTGTAAATTGATAGATAATCGAGAATTTATTCTGGTCATAGTATTAGAAATTGTGTGGGGTTGCCTGTATCCCCTGATGCCATGGCTTTGTCTTCTTGCTCAGGATGGCGGAGCAGTCTTCAAAGATAGCGATAGAATCACCCAACCTCTTATCCGTGATTTCCACATATTTTTGTGTGACGTAGAGAGAAATTGTTGCATGCTGCATACGAACTCCAAGATATGTCCATGAGTCATGCTGAGGTAGTCGATGAGCGACAACCCATCCAAGCATCAGGTCTTTCTCGAACTAAAAGCGTGAGGACAGTCCATCTGCAGCCTTGGCTCTCATGTCTTTCCTTCATTACACCCTAGTTCCGACACTAGCACGAGAATAAAGGCTGCTCCAAGCTAGATATAAGTGTGCATACTTTCCGCAATCGGTGCCGGAACTTTCGTCAAATCCAGAATGTAGATATGGACCAACCGGGACATTGCGGTTGAAATTGGCCCAAATTGACTATGTAGCGGCTCCCACATGAGCATGACTTTCTCGTGGTTGCTGTATGCATCGCCTAGATTACTACAGAATGAAGGATTGCTGTCTCTGTTTCTTGTAGGGGACATCCACCTGTTCTTTCACAGATTGGCCGCGATCCACAGTGTTTGACGTCTTCGATATACTCTTGTGGACCGTCACAGTGCTCACAAAGTCACCGAGTTTAGCTGGTTGGATTCAAAGCTCTCTTCTTGTATGCCGAATATGCTTTACAGCGTAAGAGTAGTGCTGATGAACCCACCAGTTGACTGAGGTTTTGTGGGATCACCAAGTAATCTCATAATTGAATCCTGGGCGTTGGATCACTCAGAAATCTCGTGAGCCATCTAGTTAAAGGTTCATATCACGAACCAGGCAAGGATATCGATGGCCACTGCCTCAGGTGTGTCGGTTGGATGACAACCGGCATACTCATGTAAGTTAAGATAGAAAGACGCGCGTGAGTGAGTGAGAGCCTTTGGTATAGTATATTGGGCAATTTTAAATAGCCCCAGTCTTGCTGTATGTCCTCGTCTAGTTCTTCTCAATTGCTTTATTCCTCTATTGGAAGGTTTCTCGGCTTCAAGGATGGGCATGTAGTGATTTCCTTGGGCTGGTTAAAAGGTATGTAAGAACCGCGGATAAATTAGACAGAGAATTGATGATGTGGAGAAAAGGAAACTGGAAATATATAGTATCGGTAGGATGATCGTGAATCAGATATTCCATTCCTGAGATATTGAGAGTGACTGTAACACTCTATTCCCTTTGAAAGGGGAATGGGATATGATCAAAATTCAAAGTAGTCCCTAGCACAATTCAATGCATTTCATTCATAGAGTGAAGCACAGAAACTGGCAAATACTCAGAGAATGATCAACTTCATGGGTGATCCTGAGTTTCCATACTGCATCATGGAGAATTCCCATGATTCAGCTATTTACTAGTTGAGTCGACCATAGTTACTCTGAGTTTTATGACACATTCTTGCCTGCACATCTTCACCTAATAAAGGTACCTCGCAAAGTGTCACTAGCTAACCCTAATTTGAAACCTGACTCCCGCCCACGACTTGTCAGGCATTGCAACATCAACCCTTGTTGAGAAATTTGCAAAACAAAACAAGAACAGATAGATCCCTATAGTAAATAGCACGTCACGTCTCATAGAATAGAGCCATGGTGGTTTAGATTAAGTTGCAAAGACGGCCCATCCTCGAGATCCTGGATTATAAGGCTTAAGCTTATCCTCGATAAGCTTCTCTCCAGCTGGGGACGTTATTGGTTAGAAAAATCCCTCAACGACTGGATCTCGATTCAGATTACTCTGTATGGAGGATAGTACCTTATGTGCAGATCACTAAAATTGCATCATGTTCATAGTTCTTTGTGTTATAGCTTGATTTGGTGGTTATCGCATTTGGATGTGGTGAAGTCGTGTTCGCTAGACCACATTTTAATCTTCCATCTAACCAGCACAGGTCACCTGTGGAAAGAATAGGCTGCGTCCTGCCTGAATGATATACTTGATACATTTTGGCGAGACATGATTGCTTCGTTGAAATTGATATATCTATCGCACTTCTGGTTGCATATGTGGTGTAGACTAGGTTCAAGCTGTCGTGGATGCAGAAATGCAGGGCTCCCAGCCCTTGTCTTACAGGTGACGCGCACTATATTCCATGGTATTTCCTTTGCTCGGAGCTTTTAAGATATATATATCGAGAGGGCCAGTTCTATGGCAATGCCAAATCAACCTCGTAGTCATAATCGATAAATCTCCACTAGCAAGCATGAAACTCCATTTATCACTCGAAATTGATTCAGAGCCCGTACGACACAGAATTCTTGTTATTATCGTGTCATGATGGAGAGGATAGATAGATGGCCTGACAAATAACCGGCTCACTTGTCTACCATTACAGGGGTATCTCCAAGAGCCAACGAGAAAAGTAAAGAGCGCAATGACTTTGACAAATCAAAACAAAGCTCATACTGTTCTTCTACCCTTATCTCACGTGGGCCTGAGCCATCCATTGGGGGCCTGATCACTTGACACGTCAGCGCCGAGCACAACCGTCGAGAATTGGACAGTGGTAGCATAGTATTCTGCGGTATAACATGTGCCCTTTCGCAATTTTCAGAGTACCGTGACACTAAGGAATTATTCTGCCTACAGTCGGGCGATACATATACCTATAGAAGTTGTTTCATATCGCGGTTTGGCCGCCATTAGCTAACCCTATATTACCACCACCGGAAGGGAAACGGCGGTATGAGATGCATATCGGGATTCCGGATATAGATAATTGCCTAGAAGAAGTGGGACCAGAGGCCACTCCTGGGATATTTATGGTACCGGATTGAGCGAGACCTGAGCACGCGACCTCGAATGGGCGCCATGACCCATGCCCAAGAGCGTTTGGGACCCCTGTTGATTGTCTCTCTGGAGCCCCCTGTCGGAAGCACATCCGGTGTCTTGGCGGGCACTATATGGCGTTCTTTGTCACTGGTGATAGGTACTAACTAGGACTCGACACTACTCCGGAGTCCTAGTCCATGGTCGTTGTCTGGTGGTAGGGCCGAGTTACGTTACTCGAAACGTGTGCCTTGAAACAGCAAACTGATCGCCCATTCGATCTGATTTCCCCTGTATTTCACGTTTCACATGTTGAATATGAGCCCCGGGTTATTCTTCCTGGGATTATAGCCCTGGAACTCATGGCGCCGAGACTGGAGCCCAGAAAGACTGGCATTGTCTTAGGGCTCGGGATCTGGCTAGGCTAGTGGTTACTATAGCACCAGAAGTGGAGTCTACCAAGTCAACTAAATTAATAACACCGGATCTCCGGAGGACCAAATCGCCGTACAAAAACAAAATGGCTCAACCCTAGCGCCCTTTGCCCACTGCCACCCAAGAGTTCTCAGGAGGACCACCTCAATCGGAGAGGAGGAATGCAATGCCATACCACGCCAAGATAGGGGAGTCCAATCGAAAGGGGTGGTTCAGGTCCCGTTGGTTCCCGGGCCCTTGTCTGATCAGTAATGGTTTCGGAGGAAGGCAATGATCTTCGAGAAAAATGTCTGCCCATGAGGGAAAAAGCCATCCTCGGCATGCGAGAGCGCAAATGATGGAGTGGGGAGGGAGTTCTTGGCACACAGCCCTATGTTCATTGCCTTGGAATTATGATAATATGGTGTTCGCATAATTAATTCTTTTCATTGTTGCTAGGGTGAAACTGGCTAGCATATAGACTAGTATATGCGCTCCGGCTGAGTTGTCGGACGAAGAACCGGTTATTCTGCTATTTTGATTCTGCCTCCAGGGTTTGCTCTCGCTCCTACTCTACTCCGTATTGCCCTCTTCGATCGTGTATTTGAATCTATGAGTAGATAACACTGCGAAAATGCCCTCTCTACTACGGATTTTGTGGGCGACGATTTCCCTCCTCAGCCTTACGGCGGCCGCCCCATCCGTGCAGGCTGCCCTAGCCAGCGGCCCGCGACCGATCTACGCCATCGCACACCGAGTTCTCCGAACTGAAGCCGTGACAGCGGCGATCTCCCACGGCGCCAACGCAATTGAAGTTGATCTTCACGCCACAGACGAATGGTGGGCCGACCACGACTGCAAGAGAAATAGCGCCGGCGACACAGCCCGTGAAATCTTCCAGTTTATCGCCGAGGAGCGCAAGAACGGCGCCAACATCACCTTCGTCTGGCTGGACATCAAGAACCCCGATGCATGCCCGCAATACGAACCATGCTCCATCCAGGCCCTGCGCGATCTAGTCCGCGAAACGCTCGAGCCGGTCGGCATCCGGGCCCTGTATGGCTTCTACCAAACGGAAGAAAGCCAGGGCTATAAGGAGATCCTGCACTCGCTGAATGGGAACGAGGCGATTTCTCTCAGTGGCTCTGCCAGGGATGTCTTTGAGCTGTATTTTACGACTTCGCGGTCTCTGCCGGTGAGGCAGAGGGTCATGGACTATGGACATGTCAATATCCAGAAGGATTTCGGGGATTGCCATGAGCGTGGGGGGTGGACTTGTTCGGAGTTACGCAATGGGCGCTCAGCTCGTGAGAGGGGTCAGCTGGGGAAGGTCTTCGCGTGGACGAGCACAGAGGGGGATACAAGATATGTGAGCGATCTGCTGGAGGTCGCTCAGATTGACGGCCTCATCTATGGGAATCAGAAACATGACTACAAGGATGAAGCCCGTACCAGGAATGCCTTCTGGGATATTCTGGACTTCGTGAACGCTAATCCGGATACTGTTCGAATGGCGACGGCGGATGACGCGCCGTGGTAGGGGATCTTGTGTTTGGATCATTGCTGTCAATTGCGGTCTTCATTGCACCGACCCGATTATGATTGTATCTTCGCCCTTGCAGCTGTTGGCATTTGCTCCTCCCTCGCTCGACACTTAACGCCGTGACGATCGACACCATGTACCTATCCAGAAGGCTGCTCCGAGGGAGGCTTGGACGTACACGTGTACGAGTTCTGGAGAAACGACCAGTCCGGTTCTCACTAGACACGATGCTCAAAGTACGGAGGCGTGGGGTTAATAAAGAGATGAATGGTCAGATCAGATGTCCTGCTAAACAATGTATATATCTCATTTCTTCCCCACTGTTATAGAATTTCCTGCAACGGGAAACAAATCCATGCTAGCACTTCCTCGCACAATGGATTCCATCTAACAATCGATTGAACTCGAGATAGTATGACTTGACAACATTAATGGCCAGCATAACAGGGCATAGATGGAAGCACTAACCGTTGCCAGGAAGGAGGTCGTGTGACCAGAATTGAGATCTTGATGACTAAGGATCGAGTGTAACTAACTATAGTTACTTTGACTTACATCTAGTTCAAGGCGCCTTTATGGGCGGGAATTTTACGAAGATGGGGTCACCGGAAATGCAAGGCATACGTTCATCAATTATGCTAGTGACCTCCGTCCAACAATCGGTTAGATAACTAACCAATTCGCGGTCACATCCTTAGCCAAACGCAAATCCCCACTCAGAGCATAGAGGGTCTGTAGGGCCAATGCGGCCTCGGGAGAGAAGTCTTCGACGAACGGTTCTTGGTCGGATCCTGCATCCCGCATATCCACATCGTTATCCACATGCCTGGTGACTCGCACCGCCGGCTGTGGGCCTCGACCCTCAGCCTGTATCTGCCTCCCCAGTTTTAATACACGCTGGTAGCCTTCTACTGCCAGGTTGGACAGGCCCAGCATGTGCCATACTCGGGCATAGTTGAACTCCATTTCCTGTCGCTCCTGGAGAAGACTCCCGGGCCGCTCTCGCACGCGTCGATATTCCTCCATAAATGAAAGTCCTTGCATGATCATGAAGTGACGGTTTTCAGACTGACGCTTGAGGGCATGATGAATGTAACAGAGGGCGATCGAAAGAAGCACCGTGGCATTTTGATCGTCCAAGGCATACGCACGGAAGAAGTAATTCAAAGCCGGTAGAAAGCTGTTACCAGAATAAAGTATATGGCCGTACAATACCAGAAGAGCAACGTCCATAGCTTCTGCTGGTATAACTTCTCCATTCTCGTCACGCGTCGATAAACGTGCACGCTCCTGATAGATTGATTCTCTCACGGGCTTACTCGACCGCAAGCCCGGGGCCTCGTCCGGGATCGTGTAGTCCATAGCCTTAATCTGTCGCAACATAAATTTCATATTTGCTGACGAATGGAAGAGAGACCGGTGGGGGTCCCCACAGAGGCGACTCAGCATGGAGAAAAGTCGATATGTGTCGGTCACGAACTGATACTCCTTGATGAACCAGCGTGCCTCATTGGCAAGGGTTTCTTCGTCCTGCGCTCGAAGAGCACAAGCTATATCAAGTCAGCTACGAAACGAGCACGGACAAAATGGGTACTCACTGAACCAGCAAACGTGGATCAGGCGAGTGCTGGGTTTAGAATGATACCAAATGCTGGCATCTGCAGCAGCAGCAAGTGAGTCGTACGCTTCTTCTGGTTCACCCTGCCCTGCTACAACAAGAGCGTACTGGAGGAACAAATCAAGCCACTCATCAAAAGATATGCCATGATAGTCAGTCGGTATAGCCCCCTGAAGAGGTTCCTCGGTGATAGTGCCTACGCAGATGTTAGTTGCACAAAAGATACACGACTTAGTGGTTTAATCGTACCTAGAGACTCATGGAGGCGACCAGCCATCTCCTGCATCTCTTCCATTATCGTTTGACTCTTGGTCTTTCCAGCCTTTTTCTGGGCTTCTCGAGCGTAGCCAAGAAACATGACATTGCGCTGTAGCGGGTAGAAAAATCGGTTAGACCGAAACTCGCGCAGCAGTGCATCGGCAATATCGAGCCAATCCTCCGTGGCTTCGAGCTCGCCTGCCTTGACCCTCGACTGCAGCTGCTGTAGTTTGGTATAAAGGAATTGGATGCTTTCTGTCCTTTCATTTTCGGCCTCCACGGAATCCTTCCGACCGAGCACAGCTGCAGACTTAGTGGTAAGTGAAGGTGCTGTCACATCATTACCTACAGAATCTGGTGCAACTGAACTCAAGCCGGGCGCACCAATTTCGCCTTCAGCTAACTTAAACTCCATTACTAGCTGCTCAAGCCTTGTATCTTTTCGTCGCCGATTTCCCCTGGTTTCTTGCCTCCCAAGTAGAACGGCTTCGTTAACATACTTGAGGGCCTGCTCGGACATGCCAATGGCCTCATATAACTTCGCCAGCTGTACACGGGATTCTATATTTCTCGCATCATGCTCCGCGACGGTAAGATAGCAATTTTCGGCGTCTTCGAGCTTGTCCAGATTCCGAAAGCAATCTCCCACTGCCATGAAGAAACTAACATCTGCATACTCCTCTGTTTGCTGAAGTGGCATGTAGAACCGGAGTGCATCTTCGAATAGTCCTACGTCCTTGAGTGCGTCTGCAACCTCCCGGAAGAGATCCCCGTAATCGAAGAGCCGAGCTCCTTCGGATGTGTCGTCTGGATTGAGCCACCCGAAATGATGCTGTAAGCTTGTGTCAGGAACAAGATCCATGCTAACAAATCCGTCTATATAGGACACTCACCAAAGCTTCATCCTTATGTTGATACCCCATTCTCAGACGGAAAAGGCCAAGTTTGATGCGGAGCTCTAGAGGAAGACCCAGCCCATAAGAGTCTCGTGGCCATCGCCCTGGTTCATAACCGTCAGCTTTGATGCGCCGAGGCGAATCACTGGCATCCCATTCGCGATCGTCCTCATCAAATTTTTCCCACATCGTATCGTTTTTGCGGCCAAGGAGCCATCTAGAGAGCGTCTTCAGGGCCCAGAGTCCCTTTTCGGGTTGGTTTAAGTAGCCATAAAGCTCAGCATAGATATTCACATCCGACCAAGAAAACTCGGGGGCTTCTTCTGGGTCAAGAGATAGAAAATATTCCACGCTGTCTGCCCAGTGATCAACCGCCCTCTGAACATCGTTCAGGTCAATATAGATCTCCGCAATATGTCGCAGAGCCCTAGCGTTATGCGGTAAATCCTTGAGAATCCGCTCGTACTCCGTCGCAGCTCGTCCATTATATCCTAATTCCCGGTAAATGGCGGCCCTTTGGAAGCGTACATTGTAGTTTTTTGGGTTGATATCAATGACACGGCTATAGCAGTAAACAACATCGTTCAGTGTGCTTTGGCGATCCTCTCCAGCCCGCTCCAGGATCATCCGTGCCACTTTGGCCCAAACTGTCGGATCTTTCGGGCGCGTATGTGCACCGCTAAACAAAGCTGTCAATGCTTTGTCTTTGTGGCCCTGTGCTAACCAAATCTCTGATAAGAGAGAATGGGCAGCAAACATCTCCGGGTTGATCTGAATTGCCTGTTTTACCAACTCAATGGCACGGTCATACTCACCATCAATAAATGCCGACGTAGCCTCCGAGTGCAGTATCTTGAACTCGGGGCTAGGCTCTAGTGGTTTGCGAGGTCCACGCTTGATCCCTTTACCACCGCGCGCACCGTAACGACCAGAGAAGGGTCCTGTGCCTCTGCGGCGTCTCCTTCGACGAGAATATGAATCATCATCACCGTCATCACCCTCATCAGTCAGCTCCTCATCGCTATATCCAAGGTTAGTTTCCAAAAAGTAGGCGACAAACAAAACAACAACAGCCGTGATTTATACTGACGTCGAGCTTTCTTCTGGGGAGAACTCATAAGTAGAATCCTCCGCAGAGTCATCAATTTCAGCATATTCTTCGGCATCCTCGTCTTCATCGAGCGGTGTTTCTCCTGGTAACTCTGAGGCATTGCTTGGGAACAGGTCCTTATACAAACGGGGGTCCAGCACTGAGTGAATAGGGTCGGGCTGGGCCGTTTGCTGGGGTCCCTGCCACGGGTAGTGTATTGTCTCGTCAATATCAGGGTATGCAACCCCCCCGGCTTGGGAATTGTGATTGAGCTGGTCAGGATCATCCATTTTTACAATTTGGGTATCTGGCTATCCACCAGGGTCTCTTGTCTTGCTCAACAATTTTCGAGGCCAATTGCCCATAAAAACCCAGTGGATTCTCTTGGGAATCCCAACGCACTCCCACGAACAAATAGTATTAGAGCGACTAGTTGCACAAAAATTATGCGGCACCGTCAGAAAAATAATAGAGCGATAGTTTGGGGCGTGGAACTTAAAGATGCCGAGGACGAAGGCCGATCATAGCTGACTGGGGCTCAGCGAACCAGAATGAAGAATGCAACGGTTGTGTCCACCTTCCTGCGAGCGTGTAGAGTATGATATAGATCGTTCGGCCCTTCTACTCGGACTGAGATTGGGAGATGTGGAGAAAAATAAAAACAAAAAAAAAACTAGATAAAAAGGGGATACATTGTAAATCCAACGAAAAGAGAGATATCAGATGCGCAAAATTATTTTCTTCGTAGCAACAATTAAGCGCCAGTCAACGCTAAGCCAAGACCAACCGGCGCAGAGAGAGGCTAGAGGCTAGAGCAGTCTGTGCAGACGCGGACAAGGTCGCCTTTGATTAAATGGAGTCGGACTTGAACTCGAGCAATCGGAGCAGGGTAAAAAAAGACAAACTAAGGGCGTCGTGCGAATAAAGAACCCTTGCCAGTGGAGTCTTTGGAAGCAACCGAGAAGATGGAATTGGATTTTTGATGGAGGGACACTGGAGAGTCTTTTCTCCTTCGGGAAGTCCAGTGACCTCCGGCCGCGCCCAAACGGCAAAGCGCCGTTTCATTGACTTCTTCTCGCTTCTTTGCCTTCGTTCCTCTTCTCAATCTTCTTCAATCTTGTTCCCCCCGTCCTCATCGCTACCTTTCCCTTTCATCCTCCTCCTGTCTCTTTTCTCACCTTCCTTTTTTTTTTTCTCTTCTCTTTTGATGCTTCAGGTATTCTGCTTGTTGTGTTTGACACACTATTGCAGTTGATCCTGACATCCTTTCGTTTAAAGAAAAAAAAGAAACTCAAAAAAAAGAAAAGGAAAAAAAAGCCCACACTTCCTAATTTATACCCGTTAAACGCTCCGCTTTGCCCACTCCGCGAACCCACCGAACGTTTCTCACTCTTCCGACAAAATCCTTTGATGCTCTTTCGATTCGAATCTTTCGTCAGAACTCGAATCCCGTAGTGCAGCCACTGGACTGGTCTGTGCCTCGCTCGTCGTCGCTTAGAGTCAATTGTGGTTGAGTTTATCACTCAGAAAAGAACAAGACCGTCTCCGTCCTTAGAGAGATCGTGCGAATTTTCTTCGGCCAAAACCGGTTTTTTTTAACGGCCGTGCGACTGTCAATCAGGAGCCCCTCCCTCTCGATCAAGGCTCTTCTCGATACTACGCAAACTCAGCAGGTGCTGCAGGTGTTTTGCAGTAATATCTTCATCTTCTTCTCTCTGTATTGTTATACATCGAAATCGAAGGCAAAAGGAAAGAGAAGCCAGTAAGCGGCTTTTCCTTGATCGACACCACCGTCATTCCTTGCTCCATGGCCAGTCACATCATTGGTAATCGCAATAGCACTCCGGACGCTTCCAAATCCACTCTCCGGCCCCCGTCGTCGTCCCGTAACCTAGGTTCACATCAGCTTCGAGCGTCGGCCGATATGTCGGGATTTCCGTCCCCCTTGTCGTCCCGCAGCATCCGCCCGGCATCAGAGGTGTACTTCAATCAGCAGTCTCAAGCGTCGAACAATGCAGAGGACCCTCTGGATCGTGCGGCTCAACAGTGGCTTGCGGATATCGATCAGTACGAAACCACGCTAGAAGAGATGGCCGCCGCAACGCTTGATCAGGATTTCAAGGATGAGCTCAGTGCGATCGAGCAATGGTTCCGTGTGCTCAGCGAGGCGGAACGCACTGCTGCACTGTATGCTCTGCTTCAGCAGACTACTCAGGTACAGATCCGTTTCTTTATCCAGGTTTTGCAGCAAATGGCCAAGAGTCACCCCATGTCGGGATTGCTGTCACCTGCGAACTTTGGAGAAAAGGGTAAGTTGACTGTTTGGTGGTCCTAAAGATGCTTTGTTCTTGCACTAACGTGTTCCGACTAGATGCTATGTCTAACCGCCTGAATGACGCTATGTCCAAATTGAACGTGGACAGCTCTCGGAACTCTTTGGGTCGTCCCCCGCCCTCTCCAGGTGCCAAGCGCAACTCGGGGCTGGACTCCTCGACCATCAATGCTATGTTCCCTGACGCCGCTGCTGCTATTGCGAAGAAGAAGGCCGAGTTCACCCAGCAGACTGGCAACGCTCCCCCCTCCAACCGTAACAGTGCTGTATTCGGCGATCGGACTTCATTCGTTGCACCTACCATCTCCGCTCCGGACAACAATACGGACAACCTAGGTCAACCCCCTGTATCTCCATGGGCCCAAAGGGGTCCCGATAGCCAACCGCCAATTGCTCGACCCAAGTCGTCCTCTGGCCACCAGCCCATGGGGCAGTTCAGTCAGGCGTCTTCTGGCCTCCGTTCTCCCCTCCCCCAGACTGCTACGATTCCTGCGCCCGAAATCGAGGCTCCTCTTTTGTCGCCGTACAATGTTGGTAATGCCAGCTGGGCTTCCATGACCAACACTCCGATGACGGCTACTTTCGCGCAGCAGCAACAGCAGCAAAACTCGCAGGCTGATATGGTGGCCAATGCGACGGCGATGAAGCTGGCTGCTCTGTCGACTGTGAACAATCGTATTGCGCTTGATGATGCTCGGAAATATCGTCGTGCCCGTTCCAACGACGGACAAGGAAAGAATGCTAATGCCAACAATGTCAATCAGAACATGCCTCAAGGCGGCCTCGCAAGCCCGGGTCTCCCAGGCCCCAACCACCTGGTTGCTGGACAACTTTTGAACGCACAACAGCTGGCAGCGCTCCAGGCGCAGCAGCAGGCCGCTATGGCGGGTCGGCGTTCTCGCCCAACATCCCCCGGAATTGCTATGCAAGGAGGCGCTCTCGGCCCAATGGGATTCACGTCGCCCCAGAACAACGGGTTCTTAGCAGCGTATGACCCGAATAACCCTCTCATGGGCAATGGACTGGGTGCGCTTGGCATTGGACAGTTTGGCCTCGGCGGTCATGAAGGTTATCTCTCGGATCACTCGGAGGTCACTCGCGGCCGCTCGCCACGAGGCCGTCGTGGTAGCTCGAAGCCGCCAGAGGATCCCACCGACCCTGCTCTGTTGAAGGACATTCCCAGCTGGCTGAGGTCTCTGCGTTTGCATAAGTATACCGAAAACCTGAAGGATCTGAAGTGGACTGAGCTAGTTGAGCTTAACGACAAAGCTCTGGAGGAGCGTGGCGTTAATGCTCTTGGGGCCAGAAACAAGATGCTCAAGGTGAGTTGATCGCTGGACATGGTAGAGTAAACTTTGGGTTCTAACGGAATTATAGGTTTTCGAACAGGTCAGGGAAGCCAAGTCTGATGGCAAGCTTGACAACATTCTGTGACGGAGGACGTACTGTTCCTCTGTCTTGGTTTTTCCTTCTTTTTTTCGTTCTAACATTCTCTCCCTTGCATTAATTTGATTAGATTGAAATTGGGCATAAGTGGCAGGATCCGATTATATCCATGAGCGATTCATTGGATGACCCTTTGGGGAGGAGAGTTGTGTAATAATCGATTCGAGACGTTGTCTGATCCGACGTTGGATGAGTGACTGAAACTCTGTATGTATTTGTTTGATGGATTTGGCTATTGGGATGCCTTCAACAGTTCCCGAACCCTTGACGCCGATGGGAGACCCGGTTGTGTCCCAGATGGAACGAGGCCAGGAAAATGGTTTATGACAAGAATGAGGCTTGACTGATTGGCTTGAAGCTTTGATGTTATGTTAAGTATATTACTGATTAATTAACGACCACCATCTATACGGAGTGAAGTGATTCCATACCTGCACTATCATGTCTTGATCTATCTACCTGAACAAATAGAAACAACATCACATATGAATCACGTTTTCATGAATTCATTCTGTCTGTCCTTCACATCAACAAGCTCTTGCAGCATCCATCCCCTTGTGAAACACCTGCTATTCTCCATATCTCTTTGGGCTCAGTATCTGCCAAATAAGCATAGCATATGCTGGCCTCGCCGTATAACTAAGACATAGAGTTAATTACACTGGCTATTTCCGTCAGGTCAGCCTTGTTGGATTTATGAATACAGCATGTATCAATCCAGACATGAGCAAAGCCATCATCATTGGCTACACGGCAGCTTGATAAGATTTTCTTGAACCCCTTTGTTGTTTGGAACGTCATAGTGTGAGGTAAGCGCATATCTAATTGTATAGAAAAGAAGTGGCTAGAATGTGGTTCTTTTCGCGCAACGAACCGTACAGCTGAAGAGGATAGTAGTTGGAGGGGTATTTAGGGAGCCAGGATCCGTATCTGCAAGTGATCAGACTAGCACTAGGGCTTATTTTTGCTTCACTATAAGTAGATTTGCAGAGGACCTATGTGTAAAGTATTCGAAAGTCCAAAAGCAGCGTCTTTTTTTACCTGTTCCTAGATATTGTGCACATTAGTATCTCTCGTCGGATGTTGCGTCCACACTTTGAAGCTGCTTATATCGTCGAAATACAGTAATGAATAATTAGCAAATACATTACCTTCCTTTAATCTAATAACTATCGTGAATTCGCATAATCAAGCTGTACTTCTTTCTTAGTGAAACCGTTAAAATAACAAGTAACCAGCGACTTGTCACTAATTAGGGCATAGTCACCACATACTAGAAGCCTGATTCACGACAACTAAATTGACAGCCAAATCCGGAGCGTCCGACGCCTCAGCCAGCCTCACACAGCCATAGCAGGTAATGTCTCAGGTGCCCAATGATGGCTGTAAATAGTGTCTTTGCCAACGCCACTATTTCGGACTTGTGCAGGGATCTCGCCCAGTAAGCGGGATCTACAGCGTGCAGAAGTCGTTCCTCAAGACCATTCAATCGATTCGTGGCTTGCGGGATTTGAAAGGATCCCACCCCAACTTTCCTAGAAAAACAGGTTGTCTGGGGTACATGCGATGATTGCCGAAGTAATCTGCAGCCATGTTCCAGTTGCAACCAGTCAACCAACAGTCCGTTCCTGCCGAAGTACGCAATATGGGTTCGCAGCTAAGCTGAGCCTGTTCATGTGCTGTGCCATCGTGGCTCTCATTGGATTGTGCTTTGCAGTTGGCGCTTCGCATTTATGCTTGTGCTTGTGTCACTTCTACTAGCGTGGGAGTAAGACCAGAGTGCGCTTGGTTTGTGAAGCATACCGTTCTTGTCATACCTTCAACCTCGAAGGGAAAACGCTGGTGCTACTGGCCTTTCCTGACATTCTGGTAGTCAGAGGTCCCGTCCTTGCACGACGGAGAGACGAGATTCCAGATACTGACGCTACAGTAGAGAGCACGGTGTGTTCTGTATGCTCATTCTATCATTTTAAGTGTTAGAGAACCTTGGATCGGTCTGGACTTTCTAAGAGTCCCTCCGGCTAAACGGAGATCTTAGTCGGACCGCTATAGCAATGCCCCTGTTCTCCTCATCAAGTACGCACCCCTGTGATAGTGACAAATAGACAACCGTGGCTGACTGAATGAAGCAAAAGGCCCTACGGTCGTCTAGCTAGTGTCGCCGTCGATTGGTTCTGTTCATCAGCGTCTAGCATTATACCAGGGACGACGCACTGGGCATGACGAAGTCTTTCCAGCTGACCCTCCCATGAACAGATACATCCTGTCACCTTCACAGCTGAAGGATGCGAGGTGTTGTGGAGCTGAGAGTATGGCCTGGGGACGTCCTGCTCACAACAATTCCTAATATAGAGTCTCTCAAACCTATAAGAAGAGCGACGAATCCAGCTCAGTCAACTCCAGAGCTCCAACAATCATCATCTTAAACACAGTTTCATCAGCAATACCACTCTTTGTTCTTCAAAATGAAGCCTTCTCAACTCAGCCTGCTGGTCCTTTTCTTCCAGGTCTCTTCCATTCAGGCCAAGATGTTCAAGAAGAATGTCCCGACATTCGAAGTTGGCCCCGATGTGGTCATCACCGACAACAAGATCGAGTACGATGACCCCGACTGCGAGCCCGGGTTTACCTGCAGAACAAGCAAGACCTGTGCCGCACCGGGTGCCGTTCCCACTCTCACCAGCGACAAGAAATATTTTGCCTGCTGCTTGAAGGGACTGAACCTTCTGGGTAGCCCCGAGACAGCATTCGACTGCTGTGCCGAAGGCCACGACCTTGCTGGCTCCGGCGAAGTCGGCTATAGGTGCTGCCCAACTGGGCAGATCTATGACGGCTTGATCTGCAAACCGGTATGCGAGAACGGCAAAGTCCTTGTCGACGGCAAGTGTGTCTGTCCAAAAGACACGATCGAAGGCCCGGACGGGGCCTGCCATAAGCAAGTCTGCACCTCCGGATTAACATCTGGTAAGTTTCCTGTTACCCCTCACATGAACCACCTACTCATAGAACCCCCCTTTCTAGGAAAATGCTACACCTTCACCGCGCCCAACGGCAACACCCTAGGCTCCGGCGCCGACGGAATCTACTACGCCAAACCCGACGACATGAACTTCCACTACGGTAAATTCCAGCTCTGTCTCGACGAGAAGTGTGAAGGCGACCTGCCCGTCAACCCCCAGGACGGAGTGTACATCCGAGACCTATACGGCGACGTCAAAACCGGCGCCAACAAGGGCCAATGGCTCAACAACGCAAAGGACGGCGCCCACATCGGCAAGACCAAGGACTTCGCCTCAGCCGGCAAATTCTCTTTGAGCAAGTGGCCATGCGGAAAGTACTGTCTCGGAGGCGTCGAGTGGGGTGTCGGTCCCGCTTGTCCTTCTCTGACGCCTGCCATTACTTTCTTTTCGCAAGATCCGCAGATGTGCACGGCCTTCGATCTCACGGAGATTCCGTGCGATATTAAGGCACCTGCCAATAACTGTATCTGGAAGAGTGGAAGGAACCAGTGCTGTGGTAAGGTTGATTGTAGCCTGTGATTGACCTCAGCAGGTGTGACTTGCATCCTGGTGTAGGAGGATGGGGGACACAGTTTGGAGATTTAGTCTGGGTTTTGATAGTAGTGATAGTGGTAGCTAGCTACTGGGCTAGAAATTGAGGACACTGGCTTTATTATTTTTTTTTTTTTTACATAACTCTCCTATAACTCAACCAAAAGAAACAAGTACTTCACTTCAACTATAGATACAAAAGCCCTAACAAGCCTCAGGCACCAACCCCACTGACTAAGCAAGCCCCAGACCCACCAAAAGCGGAACCAAGCAGCAGAATACACCCCAACTCGCGACATCATCAGCAAAAGCCGCGATGATCCCGAGCCCCAATTCTCACGATTGTGATTAATATCTGCTAATTGAACCGACTCCCATCTTGAAACAGGGGCTGTCTAGCTAGCCTTCACTTCAAGGAGCTCCGAAGAAGACAAAAAAGCACTCTATCCGCAAAACCACTCTACCAATCACCAAGAACGAAAGCCTTATTAAAAAGAGAAAACGAGGATTGAAAATGCCGCCAACAAAACAGGAAATCTCGCTTTTGATCAATCCGCTGGTCCCGGAGTCGGTGCAGCATAATAACCGCGTATGTTGTTCCCTGACTTTGTCCTGGGGTGTTGAGTCCGATGGATGGATATACCTGAAAGAAAAAGAGCGAGAGAGAGAGAGAGAGAGAAAGAGAGAAAGAGCTAGCTAACAAAACTACATAGATTCTTTCAAACCTCCACTCCATCACCTCCTTCCTCCTTGGTCTAACGGCCGGTATCCTCGCCCTGCAGTCCGCAACGGGATTCCTATTCTACCTGGCCGGGACGGTCCTCGTGTCTGGTGTTTTTCATGTCTTCCTGCTGCAGCGCTCGAAGGGCCAGGGCGCGGGCGTGTTCTTCCCCGGGCCGAACATGGGCGAGATCGAAGGGATCGATGACAAGGGCATGGTGTGGGCTTCTGGGAGGGAGATGAGGAGAAAGGACTCGTGGCGGGATGTGTGGCTTGGGGGAGGTGTGTTCGGGGAGGCGCTGTCTGGGTTTGTGCTCGGGTGGGCTGGTGTAGGGGGTGTTTTGAGGTGATTTACGAACTGTTTGTGTATCGGGGGGGGGACTAATGAGGGGGGGCTTTCCATACTCCATTTAGTAGTAGAATGTTGTTTGATTATGCAACTATTGTGTCTATATTATATCTATTTGGGTTCCTGAATGCAAGGGTCTTATGAATTATTGAAATCGGCGGACTTGCTGTTGCTTTCTGGCAAGATCTTGTTGGTCTTTTTATATGCGTCGATGTTGCCCTGGAGAGTGTTAGTGCCAGCTACAGAGAGTCGATGGGTGAGGATGGACAAGGGAAATACCTTCAACAACGCCCACAGATACGGCACGTAGATCACTTCACTGTGACTGCTCTCATCCTGCAACGCATTCCGCTGCTCCTCATCCGTCTTCGGCTTGGGCTTAATCCACACATTACCGATAAACAGCCCAGTGACAAGACTAAGCCCCATGATCGGCAAAACAGCGATAAAAGCCCACATAATCGCATCCTTCCCAGCCATCCTCACGCTCCTCTGCGCATCAGCCGGCAAGTCCGCAATAAACGCCAAAGAGTTCGTATCATGGACATCAATATCCCCACCGGCGGCGCCCCCGGACACAACCGACGACTGGGCGAATTTGTTATTGAAAACACTGCCCATGATAGTCAGGCAGAGAGTACCGCCGAACGGCTGCGCGAACCGCATCAACGACTGCGCGGGCGCGATCTTCTCCGGCCATACACCCACCATGTGCAACGTGGCGGGCATGAAGCGGAGCCCTGTTCCCGCGCCGGTGATCGCCATCATGCCGTTGATTAGGCTGGTGTTTTGTGTGTGGATGGCGTATACGACCATGGCGAGGCCGACGGTGCTGATGATCGTGCCGATGTTAAGGGGGAAGAAGCTTTGGGCTGGCCAGACGTTGCAGAGGAAGACGGCGATGTAGACACCGACTATGGAGCGGTTGAGTCAGTTGGGGGGGAATTGGTTCTAGGGACATCAGGTACGTACCTCCCATTCCAGGGATGTAGTAGAGTAACTGCACGCCTGCTTTTGAGGCTGGATATGCCTCGACCAGGGAGAAGTAGATTCCGATGTAGTAGAAAATGGAATACATGGCTGCAGATGTCAGTATACTTGCGGGCGATTTAAGACTGATGAAGAAAGTTACCTGCTCCGGTAGAGAACTGCACAATCGCTAGCCAAATCGTGTCTCTTCTGGCGAACATGCTGTACGGGAGCATGGCCACTTGCTTTGGAAAGACTCGAGCAAATATCCGGCCCGGCTCGAGGAAGTATTCGTAGACGAAAAATAGCACGAAGCAAGCACTGCCCACTACCAATGGTGCGATCACCTGAGGCGCTGACCAGGGATACGTAGCTCCACCCCACGCAGTGGCTAGAATGATAAGTCCTACACCGAAGATGAAGAGGATGGAACCGATAATATCGACAGTTGCCAGAGCTGGCAGAATCCCTGACAGTCGAGAGCCCTGTTTGAACATTGTGCCTTCGACAAGTTCATTGCGCAACAAAATAAAGACGAGTATATGGGCGATAACAGCGATCTACTTAAATCAGCAACTTGTGTCTCACAGCAAGACGGTCAAACGTACAGGGATGGATATCACAAAGCAGTATCTCCAGTTGGCCTGACCCAGTTAGTTACCGGTGCATGATATGAACCACGTATGTGTCTTACATCTGTTAGATACCTAGTGCCTGTCAGCGAATTATTATTATAATTTGGAGTTCTGATTATCTTACCCGCCGACAAGTGGCCCAACAGCGTAACCTATACCCCCAACAAGGGTAAAGAGGGATTTCGTCTTTGCGCTTTCCTTCAGTGACACCTTGTCTGAGAGGATGATCATAACCACGTTCATCAGGCCGGCGTCGCTCACGCCTTGCAGGGCTCTTCCTAGTAGAAGCATTCCCCACGTCTGTGCAGCCGCACACAGCACACTTCCAATAATCATCAGAAACAACGAGAGATGGAGAGTCTCGCCGCGGCCGAAGACATCGGCGAATTGGCCGAACATGGGGATGAAGGTGGTTGATGTTAGGGTAAAGGCAGTAACAATCCAGTTTAGCTCGTCAAACTCATCTGCAACAATGACTGTCAGCCCTCCAAGATGATCAACATTGACCAGGGAAACGCACTGAAATGGGAGGCTATAGATGGCAACGCCGTCGCGACGATTGTCAGATCCAATGTGGCGAGTATAAACGGCAGACACAGCCCTGCGATGAGCTTCCATCGATAAACGCGAGCATCATGCTTCTGTTTCTTGCAGACTTGACACTTTTCGTCGCTCTTTGGCAAGTTTTGAGGCACTAACACCGTATCCTCTTCTATAGTTGAAGGGATTGTACCTTGAGAAGTCCGAGGATTCTCACCAGACGCTCTGGTCCTAAGCTCAACCTGGAAAGGTCGCGAGTGTGGGCAAGATTTTTTCTCTGTAACGGGCTTCGGGGTATCCTTGTTCGGATCTTGATTCCTGGATTTGATCTTTCGATGTATATATTTTGCGGCTATAAACATTTCGGCAAGTTGGACACTTCAATAAGAATAAAACGCGATGGATTACTGGACCGGATCCAGCGAGAAAGGGGAAGAGCATTGTGTTTATATGCCATTTGAGAATACAAGGCAGAAATTGGTATGCAACTGAATTGGGTATGCTCGTCGGACAGGGTCAGCGTCAGCCACAACGTGGAGGCTTTTACATGCAAGATAGGGCTTGGATTGGCCCATCGAGATCCATTTGGTTCTGCTGGTCCGAATACGATCTTACCGGATTCGGAAAGCAATTCGGAGCTAAACCGAAGCCAGTTAGACCCATATCGGCCAGCTAAGTTATAGTACTTTGTAGCATCTACCACGTTCATAGTGGCTCATTCGCATCAGAGGGCAATGTGACTAGCTGTCTAGATTAGGTACCCTAAAGGTTTCTTCGAAGTTGGAAAACAAGACTACGGCCACTCTGTGACTGAAGTATAGTTTGTTTTACAGAATTCTACAAGCATACTTACCATTCCTATTATTGTTGTAAACTGATTAGAAAATTCTATATGCTCTTAATACTTTTTAATGATATCCTACATTTTTCTAGTGCTTGGAAATAAATACTGAGGTCAATTAATATTTAGAGCTAAAGGCTGCCCATCGTAAGAAACATTGATAATAATGCTGTGGAGGGAGATAGCTTAATTAATATTTACGTTAAAAGAGGAGTCCTGTAAGTGTATACTGAGGTTTTAAACAGAGTAATTACGAGATCGAGACTATAGATTCGATGTATACCTTCTGATGTGGATTTCCTAGGTATACAACTCGTGGTACCATCAAGGGTATACAGTTAGGGCAAACCACATAAATTGAATGCCTCAGGCCAACCAGAATAGAGATTCCCCGCCGGTCACATTAATTAACCTAAATATGAAATAAAATAAACAAAACATGGAATGACCTGCATCAGAACCGTGGGTGGCACGGAACAAACGAGATCCGCGCGGGTGGAATGATGTATGCATCTGATATCGTACGATTCTTGTGCTCCCCAAACCAGCTCAGCTCGTATATTATATTATCCATGCCACGACACCAGTCATAACCCCCCTCTATTTCGCCAACTGGAATATGAATCTACGTCCAATCCAATTCCTACTCCACCCTATACAAAACAGTATTACCAGATTCTTGACCACAATGACCACCTCAGCGTACCCGTTGTCGTCACCACTAACACACCCCCAGCCCGTGATCGTGGTTGGCTCCGGACTGGCCGGGTTATCAGCCGCGACGCAGCTCATCTCACACCAAGTCCCTGTCATAATGCTCGACAGGGCCGATAAACCCGGCGGGAATAGTATCAAAGCTTCATCGGGAATAAACGGTGCACCGACGAGGTTCCAGTCGGGGGATGCCGATGACTCCCGGGAGCTTTTTCTCGCCGACACGGTCAAGTCGGCGGGAGGTGTCTTCGCGAATTCCCCTGCTGAGGAGCATAGACGGCGGGAATCGCTTATGGCCACCGTCACGGCTTCGTCTGCTGAGGCGGTGTACTGGCTCACGGATGAGAAAGGCGTCGACTTGAGCACGGTTTGTCGGTTGGGGGGACATAGTCGCCCGCGGACTCATCGGGGGGCCGGGCAGCGGCCGCCTGGGATTTCGATCGTCAGTGCGCTTTTGGATTCTTTGAAGGCGAGTTCGCTGTTTCAGCTGCGGTCGGGGGCGAGAGTTACGAAGGTGTTGCGCGAGGCGGATGAGGTCTTGGGGGTGCAGTATACGGGTGGGGAGAAAAGTGAAGCGGAGGATGGCACTACAACGACTACGCTGAATGGGCCGGTGGTGTTTGCGAGCGGGGGATTTGCTGGCGATGCGCATGGACTGCTGGCCAAGTATCGGCCTGATTTGGCTGGGATACCTTCGACGAACCAGGCTGTGGAGGGAACGCAGCCGCTCCTTGAGGATGTAGGTGCTGGGCTGGTGGATATGGAGCAGGTTCAAATCCATCCGACCGGATTTGTGGATGAGAAGGAACCCTCAGCGTCTGTGAAGATTCTTGCGGCCGAGGCGCTCCGTGGGGAGGGTGGAATTCTCCTTTTGGAGAATGGGAAGAGATTCGTGAACGAGTTGGAAACTCGCGAGCACATCACGAATGTTATCATGCGCTCGGCGAAACCATTGGAGACAGATGCGCGTCAATGGGATGTTAACCTTCTCTTGGATGAAGGGACCGCTGCCGCCTTGGGGTCGCATATGGGATTCTATCTGTGGAAAGGGCTGATGCGCAAAACCACCGTGCATGAGCTTGGCTCATCGATGCTCGAAACTGTCAAGACATATGCAGACATTGTCTCGGGAAAGCAACCAGATGAGTTTGGCCGTACAGCTTTCGGGAACTGGACTCTGAAGGACGTGACGCCGGATTCGGTGGTCTATATTGGCAAGGTCACCCCTGTCACCCACTTTACGATGGGAGGCGCTACGATTGATGAGCGCAGTCAGGTGTTGGATAAGGATGGAGCTCCCATCAAGGGCCTCTGGGCTGCAGGAGAGGTAACCGGTGGTCTACACGGTCAGAACCGCTTGGGAGGGTCGTCACTGTTGGAGTGTGTTGTCTTTGGAAGGATAGCGGGCAACGAAGCAGCGGCCTTCCATAAGAAGCACTACGCTTCCTGAAGTATGGTTCTTTGTTGGCAGTGGAGTTTTATTGCTTTCTAGTTCTTACTCATGAGCGGTGATTAGTATACATTTATGCAGGATTATTACTTTTTCGGCGGGTCGACCCCCAAAGCTAGCTCCATCTCGGGCTCACACTTCTTCATAGCCTTCTGATACGCTTCCCTCTCTGCAGCACGCTGAAGATACTTGACCACATTCTCATACCCCTCCAGACTATAGGGGAGCCAGTACCGCGCCGTAGTGAGCACAAACATGACCATCACATCCGCCACCGTAAACTCGCTCCCAGCAAGCCACTGGTTGTCACGTAGTCTTTCATTGAGGGCCGTGAATGCCTTCCTAAACCGGGTATTTGTGATAGTCATAGGGAAGCTATCCGGACTGATGTTGAGAGAGCGCAGCGACATAGACTGCATGACGGTGGGCATAAAGGTGCCGTTGGACCAGTGCCACCAGTATAGGAAGTCGGGATAGGCTGGGTGCGTCGGGGGCAGAAACAGCTTTCCCCCGCCATGCTTGTGGCAGATATATTCGAGACATGCGCCGCTCTCGGCCAGCGTCAAGTCGCCGTCCTGGATGATGGGCGCCGTCTCCTGGGGGTGCAAAGCCTTGTACTCGGGTGGGGCTAGGAGTGGTGCCCGCTTGTACGTCTTCAGCTCATAGTCGATAGCCAGTTCTTCACATAGCCAGACAACACGCTCTGACTGGGAGATGTGGAGATGGTGAACCGTGAGAGTCATGATCGTAGGATTTTGTGGGATGCAAGCGTGGTAACTTGAAGTTACAAACTAGTAGCTTATGGTAGGTATTGATCTGAAGATATGACCCGGAAAGGTGGATGAGTGGGGAGCCATATTTATACGCTTCCACACAGCTGCCAAGGGCCACTATTCTCCTTCTGAGCCTATCCCCGGCACTTGAGTTGACACTGTGTTAGTCTGATACGCTCTAATTCATAGTGCTCATCACGATGGGGCCAGGGGCCGGGCTTAACGGATTTTAGGGCATGCCCACAGCCGAACCTTCCGTGATCCGAAGTGGTCCATGAGATAGGCATCTCGCAAGAGGTTCCTCAGCCGTCTGCAAGTTATGTAGGTCAACTTATACAGATCGACCTGTGACTCCTGACGTGAAAGTGTGGCTATGCATTTGGCATCCTCTCAAACTGCCCAATCCTCTAGGAAGGCTTCATCATGTCGGGTTCTGTCAAATATTCTTTTTGGTTGCCTTCTGTATCAGGAATCTCTAGCTCTGCAGTGTGAGAATACAGTAGTCTTGATGAACTCTGACAGGTCACTAATCAAACGTCGTGGGTATACTTAGTACCTCGTCAAACCACTGATCATCCCCCAAATCCATCGACTGCATCCAGGCTATCTGATCCAGGTCAGGGATTTGGGAATTGTGACTAGGTACGTCAGGGTTCCTCGCCCTAAGAACATTCACTTCCTGCATCGGACAAGTCATGTCCCACCGGGCTTCCGCCCACAGCCGGCATCGTGTTAGCAGCTTGGATATATAATGGAGTAAATGGTCGTTGCATTGAAGCTCTGGCTGCTGGCTGCTCTGATCCAGTTTCTGTAGCATAGAGTCAATCGTCGAGATGAGCGGAACTGCGTTCCGCACCGCTTGGCAGTCCCATTCGGGGTCTCGGAGGGTCGAAAGATATTTCAGCAGCGTGAGGCTCATGATCATCTGGGACCAAAAGTGAAAGGGTTGACCGATGAGTTCAGAGCAGTGGATGGCGCCGAAGCTGTCCAGCCATGATTTGATGTTTTCCACCGACTGCCATAGGCACTCCAGGCGTTCGAATCCCAGTCGTCCGCTGATATTTAGAGGCTGTGTCATGGAAAAAGCTAGTTGGTTTATGTATAGTTCGACATATTGAGCGTGAGTATAGAGAATGTCTATCATCATCATGGAGGCATCAATAAGTCTGTAGAGAGGATACTTTGCCAGGGAATGTGCTAGAAAAATCGCTGACCTGTTTGAGGAAGATCGCTCGGGAATGAAGACCTGAGCTCTTGCAGCTGCTTGCGTAGCGTCTTGAGATACAATAATTGCGGAAGTGAGATCGTAGCAGGAGCAGTCCCTGTGTGAGCGCATTCTGTGTCCTCCCGTTGCCGGACATTCTCCGCCTTTTGCTTCAACAGTTGCAAGCGTACTTGCGAGACGAACAACTTGTCCGTAGGGCTGGGTCCATTGAGTGTGAGAATGTGCAGTGCCTCTTCCATTCTGGGCGTCCAATTTAAGGCATCTTGGCGGCCAAGGTGAGACGAAAGACTACGACGGTCATATGTTAGGTATTGGTCTTAGATGTAGTATTGGTCAATAATGAGGCTTTAGTAGGGTGCATGCGTACTTGGAACTCAATATGAAACATGCCAGTACTGCCCGCTGCTTTTCGAATAAGCTACTCAGCGTTTCAGCGTTCGGGTGTTGGCTCGGCTTCTCAGCTTCTCCCTGGGAGATAGCCATCATGACTTGCACGTCCGGTGAAGATGGTTTGAACAACCGCAGATCGTATACCAATGATATCGCGAGCATCATGAGGCGAGAAACTAGATCCGCTCTGCCGAGAAAGGGATCGGTGCTCCAGGCAATGTACGTCAGTAATCCCAGCAGCATATCAATGCTGGACTCAACCTTGAGCAATGCAGACGTGAATATGAGGCGCTTCAACTCCTCAACTTGAATTAATCTCTCCTGGGTCGAGAGGGTTGTGACGGTGTGGATGGCTCGTAACAAAAAAGGCCTGTTTTGGCGCAAATCGTGGGTCGTCGTCTCAGTAAGGTCGATGAACGGAAAATATGGCAGCATTCGGGCTCGAAAATATTCCAACTGTTCATCCGGCTGATCCGGTGGTGAAGCAGTGGGAGATGCTGCATAAGAACGGGACTGAAGTGATGGATTTGGGTACGTTGATACAGTGGCACTCGACAGGGCTGGTCTCGCACTGAAATCTGTCCTCGGAATGTTTTCTAAAGCAGCATTCGACGTAGAGAGGGGCTGAATAGCCTCAGCCAGTGGGCCAAAGGAACTGGTGAAGGTTTGCATGGCAGCCAGTAAACTCTCCATTTTGTCCTCTAGTCGAGCGATCCGCGCATCGGACTCTTCGGCCATGGGAACATGACGCCTGCGAGCCGACTCTGTTGGTTGACACTTTCTCTTAAGACGGAGACATCTGGAAAGACAATTAGCTGAATGCCATCATCAAGGTCTAGTCAGGTCAACCTTTCACAGTCGCTGCCACTCCGGGCACGCACACATCGGCACTTTGCCTTGTAGCAGTTTGTACAAGCACGGCCATAGGTGCTGGAATTTCCGATCATCGGGTTGAGTCTTTCCATATTACCGATTAGCAGTTACAAGCTATGCCAGAAGTCTCAAAAGATGACCCAAGTTGATGACATTTAGAGTCTGCTTATGTTGGTTATACGGAGGAGAACACGGACTTCCGTCCCATTTAAATGATGACAACGGATTTCGGCCCCCGAAATCCGTTTTACTAGGGTTGATATACACCACAGCACGATTGGAACTATCTTACTAAAGAAAAACTCAAAATCATGTAAAATTCCCTCGACATCAGATTTGATCCAAAGCTGACTCCCGATTAATCATCCAAGTAAAAAGCCGGTAGGGAAGAAAGGTGTTGCATAACCAACTAAGAGTCGAAGCCTGGCCACGTCGAATGAATATGCCATGACCGTTGAGAACATCGTCCACCACGTTCTTTGCTGCGATGTCGATGTTCTGTTTGTTCGGATGCACCATCGTCTTCTTATGACGATCAATGACCGATGCGATCTTCCGGTACTGCGAACCGGGGGGCAGCTCCAAGTCTGCGATATTGTTCGGGTCGTTCCCACTGGTCTGGACACCGCCGAGGATGACGGTGACGACGCGCACGCCTAGAGGAGCCATCTCCAGACGCAGGGTCTCGGAAATCCGCGTGCCAGCGCTTCGAGAGCTACTATATACACCTATTCATCAGAGTCAGACCGCCCTCGCAAAGGAAGAGAGCTAGGAGAACGGACCCGCCCATGCAAACACCATTTCGCCCGACACCGAGCTGATATTGCACACGACGCCTTTGGCCTGCATGAGCATCGGGGCGAACGCCTGCACCATGGCAACAACACTCCACACATTTGTATCGTAGACCTTCTTCGCCTCGTCGAGGGAGGCGTCGAGAAGCGGCACGATGGCGTTCACGCCCGCGTTGTTGACCAGGACATCGAGTCGCCCGCCCGTGTGTTTCGCAACAGTCTGTGCACAGTGCCGAATCGACTCGACTGATGTCACATCCAGCTCGAGGATCTCAACCCCGTCATAATCCGCCAGCGATCCGGCTTTGGCCATGTTGCGGACCGTTGCAAAGACTTGGAAGCCTTTCGCGTGGTAGACTTTGGCCATGGCCTCCCCGAACCCGCCATGGCTGCAGCCGGTGATCAAAACTGTTTTAGACATGTTGGCGCCTGCCAGTGGTATGAAATGTGAAAAATGCGTCGAGTTGGTGGCATTACTTAGGAATATGGGCAACGTCTCATTTATAGATGGTGAATTCCGGATTTCGGCTGCCAACGCCGTGTGTAGTGATACGGCCCAAACACCGGAGCGGAGGAAGAGTATCGACTCCCACCGGAGACTCGTCCGTATATCATTGTTCTAGAAAACTTGTAGAATGCGTGACCAGACGTTGGACCATGTGGCAGACACGTCTTGTATGGGACTAGCGAGAAAGATCCGCGGCCGAGGAGCGGGTTTAGGGCCAGCACGCTCCTGTTCGATGGACAGCGTATCTACATGTTGAAGTAGAAATTCTCAGTTAGCTATCTCGATTAGATGTTCCGGTCAGCTGCAAGTTGTATAGGTCAATTTGTTCAGATTCAACGGTGTTTCCTAGCATTGTTGCTCTAAGCTGGCCCGGAGATATAGTTCTATATTGTATATATTTCTCTTGTATCTATCCAGTTTCTTGAAGAATTTCTTATATTATATTCTGTGAAAGCTTTACAGTCTGCTATATACTAGTACAACGTTAATCAGTTGAATATAAACTGTTAATAATGTCGGGATTTCCAAAGCAAATCTCTTCCAGCCTGGCTGCTGATCTCTTTAGAATCTGCTATCTTAGATCTTCTATATGCCCTAATTCCCCGGAATCGGTGTATATCGAAGCCTTCTAATATGTAGCTAGAGATCAGCAGCAGAGCAAGACGACAGCCTCCACCCAACTTTGGCGTGCATATACAATAAATCCTGCCAGGGCATGTCCACCCATCTGATATAACAGGATAATGATTGGTTAACTACATCTCCCCACAGCATATAAACTCAAGCCTTGCCCAAGCTAGAGACCATTCATCATCGATCGGGCACCTTGGGTATTACGATCTACATACCTGGTATTTCCACCCAGCAGCCTTGTCACGACATTCAGCCCGGACATGAACGGATGATCGGCAGAGAGGAGGAAGCAAACCCCTCCTCGCGTAGACAAGGCTATCCCTGCCCAGCTTTGAACTATGCTTGTCAGGCACTGCAAGGCTCTCTCTCTCATCCCCTCCTCGCCTGGTTTCTTGCGGCTGAACGGCCGGGTCGGGGCGAGTCATGTTTGCCCCTATCCCCACAACCCACGAAGAAGCAAATGGGACTGGCGCAGACAGAGTTTATGTGGTGGTCATTTGCTAATACCGAATGCTACAGTGATTAACTCAGCCGAATTGCTCGCGCTAGTTGCTTAGTTGGTCAATTATAGTCCCGGTTATAAAGGATGGAGGAATCCCCGAGCGTTTGGGGATCGTTCGAACGGCTCCTCTTCCTCCTCCACCGGATGCGACGATCGATCCGCAAGGTGGTGGTCAGGTTCATATTGATTTGGTACCGAAGAATCATCATTTGATTTAAAAAAAGAGAGAAAAAATAATAATAATAAAAATAATAAAATAATATTAAAAAAAAAAAAAAAAACTGATTTCCACTTGCTTCCTACCATGCCTCCTCCACCAGTCGCCAAACCATCCCCATCGCAAGCCGACTATATGGTCGGTTGGATTTGCATCATCCCCGAAGAGTACTATGCAGCCCTGGCAGTCCTGGACGAGCAATACGACTCGAGCCATATCGTCCCTGGCCAGGGCGATCGGACGTCGTATGTTTTGGGCCGCATGGGAGAGCATGCGGTGGTCATCAATGTCCCGGCAGCGACTCACTACGGCGAACTCCACGCGAGCACGACTGCCAAAAACATGAAGAGTACATTTGCGCGGATCCGATTTGTCCTCCTCGTGGGAATCGGCGGGGGCATACCTTTAGGGCGTGATCTCCGCTTGGGCGACGTGGTTCTGGGGACTCGTGTGATCCCTTATGCGTTCGGCAAAGAAACGGACTATGGCTTTGTGCGAACCGGCCAGATCTTGAGTCCCCCGCAGACCCTGTTAACGGCAATCACCGGTCTGGAGGGCCGTCGGAGATCCAGGGCAATCGATCTTTCTCGGCGGATCGAGAGCATCGGTGACAAATATGGGAGCGGGCAAAGCGACTATGCCCGGCCAAGCGAGGATCGACTCTATGAATGGAGATACACACATGAAGGGAGAGATTGCGACTGCCTGAAGCCTAAAGCGGAGCTGATTAGTAAAATGCATCCACGCGAGCAGCGACGGGGTGACCTCGTTCGGATACATCAAGGCAACATCGGAACGGCAAGCGTGGTGATGAAGAATGCAGACGTGCGTGACAGGCTTGCGAGGCAGGAGAACCTGGTTTGCTTTGAGATGGAGGCAACTGGGGTCATGTCAAACGTCGCTTGTCTCCCCATTCGGGGAGTTTCCGACTATGCGGATGGACATAAGAACGATGCCTGGCAGCCGTACGCTGCGCTAGCTGCAGCCGTATGTGCCAAGGAGCTTTTGGCGATGATGTCCCCAAAGCATATTATTTACTCGCCGCTGGAGCTGGATGGCCCGGAGTTGGAAAACTATGTGACGGGCGCGATCGCCAGCTCTTCCCGTCATGGCGATGATGTACACCTCATACGGCAGAAAATGGAAGCGCTGATGGATCGACATGAGCTCGTTGAAGAAAGATTGGCCCCAGAGTTAGATAAATTGAAAGATATGTCCCGTGCAGACCTTAAAGAAGTGAGGGACAAAGTGAAGGGCCTGGAGGGGCTGCAAGAGATGGTGAAGAACTCCCTGCGGGATCTGACGGTGCAAGTCGAAGAACACATGAACCTCCACCTGGAGAAAGATTTTGTCACTCGAGAAGAGTGGCTGGAGCTCAAGATGCAAGTGGATCGCAACACCTCCAAAGTGGAAGATTTGTCCAACATCACCCAGGGGGCGCTGACCACCACGGAGCAGCTGTTGGGTGATCTAAGCGGAAGGCTCGATAATCCAGAGCTCGCCTGGTTCAGCAAGTGGGCGGCATATGCGAACCAATACTATGGCCATCTCGCAAATGTCGCCAGGGCCTTTAATAAGGACAAAACGGGACGAGTAGCCGAGGATCATGAGCAGATCACCACGACTCAGGCTGGCAGTTCCAGGGGACCGCACCAAACTGGAGAAAGAACCCAGCCGGCTGCAGACTCTACCAGCACAAAAAAATGGACGCTGCCCAAATTCAAGGGGGCTTCAGATGCCTCCGATCACAGCCCATCACGACTACTTTCATTCCGCTTCGGACGTGCCAATCCAACCCCCTCATCATCGAGATCTCCTACCACGTACCAAAATGGCGAGGATAATACGGGCAGCGGCCGCTCTCGGTCCCCTGCTTCCACCGACAGTCTCTCGGCAGCATCGAGCCCTCCCCCAAATCAAAACCAAATGCATCGGGATGCGGTGCTCCACCGAACTGGTTCTTCTCAAGCTTCGGCTCAGACAAACGTGACGGTGCCCACCCAAACAGAACATGTTTCTACCTTGACAGATCGGAGCGACACATCAGCTGCATCAACCACTTGGGGTCAGATCTTATCCCGGAATCAGATCGTTATTCCTCCTGTCCACGAGAGCAGCCCAACCTTGACTGGCACTCCTCGCCAACCAACGCACCCACTCTCTCCGGCAAATCGAAACCCAGAGCAAACTTCCGAGCACAACATTGAGGAGGGCGATCCAAGTAAGCAATCACTGAGTGAGAAGATATCAAAGTTTGGTGGTGGTGGCGGTTTCATTCGTCCAAACCGATCTGGCAGAGAGAGATAGTAAAACATGGCCGATCAGTCAAGCCTAAGGTAGACTAACAGCGGCGTTATTGGAGGTGTTTGCATGAAACTTCGTCACGGGTTGTAACGATCGAAAACTGTATCTTGACCCTCTAACCTCTCTTGCCTTGCAACTTAGCGTTATTTGTAGGGAGGTTCATGCTATTATAGGTAAAGTAAGGATGTCTCATATGAAACATGAGGTTGTAGACCAAAAGCCGACGAAAACTATGCCGTAAGCTCGGAGTCGGTGGTACCTAATTGGCACCGCTTACTTATCGGAAAACAGTTACGGCACTCTTCTCGAGAGCCATTTTAAACTGAAAAGAGCAAAGTTTTGAAGACTGCACGTATATGGATGACGATGTATATGTGCATCAAGAAAAGTCTATATATATACACGAAAGCCAGATGTCAGGGGGGGGTATATGTAGGTGCCTATCAACGATTCCAACCAACTTCAATCAAAGCAACACAGTGTAGGTGGACTCGCTTGAAACAAACATTATATAACAGAAGTCAAAGGCCCTTCTCGAGGCAGTATAAAGGTGGACTCCGACCAGGGAGTATCATATGTGGCAAAACAAAGTAAAAAAAAAAAAACCGACTATGCATCAAGGACATTCATGGTAGGGTCCAGGTCCTCGCCCGCGTTGGCTAAGGCGCTCTGCAGTGCACTCGTCAGGTCAATGTGGAAGAATGGCCGGTTGAGACCCTGCACCATGGCGACTCGTCGGCGACTGCGGTAGGCCTTGCTGTCCTTCAGGTCCCGTTGCAACTTGTCGTCCTGGGTGCTGCTGGCATCGGACGATTCTTCGATGCCGTGGGTCTCACGCTCGGTGGTCTCGGAATGGTGCTTGAGGCCATGCTCGAGGTCTTCGCTCTTGATAGCATGCTGGGCGTGTTCGTTGTTCACCATCTCTGCATGAGCTGCAGCAGAGGCACTACCTTCGATCTCAGCCACGCTGAAAATGGGCTTCCACCTATGGAACCCTTCACCCGCATCCGGAGATGGGAAGCCGAACCCAGCTGCGGCAAGGGCTCGTTTCGTCCAGCGGTTGTTAATATGCGCAAAGTGCCATTGCACAGTCTTGGGCGAAGCGTAGAGATCGAGTTGGTTGCGGACATCGATGAGGTTCTGGACGGAGGTCACATCAACATTGTTGACGGATGAGAAGTCCAGGATGACAGCCTTCAGGATGGGCAAATGCGAGTGGTCTGCTTCGGACTTGCCCTTGCGAGGGCCTGGATTATTCCATGGCCGATCACCCGGTTTACCGTAGGAGAACGGATTGGTGCGACGAGTTTGCTTGAAAATAGTCTGGACCAGATAATCGGTGTAGTGATTGGCATTGGGGTAGTTGAATCCTTCGGAGAACCGGTAGATGAAGATACCAGGGTAAGGTTGCTGCACCTCCACGTCGGGATTCGATCCGTCCGTGTGGTTGATAGGCAAGAAAATCGACCGACTCAATCCGTCTTTGTCATCGCTGTCAGAATGGGGGGAGTTGGCAGACCCATATTTCCCATCATCCTGTACCAGGTGGTCACCAATCACTGAGTGAATCGTGACTCTTCCTAAGAATTGGCCGCGGGCCTTGGCGACGCGGAACAACAGAATGGCAACAGACACACAAACGGTACAGTAGATGCCGATCTCAATCGTGGTGAAGATGGTCACGATCACGCCGATAAAGAAAATGATGGCATCCAGGGGGGACACGCGCCAGAACTGGTACACGGTGTTTGGTGGGGTGATGAGGTCACCGACCGCATGAATAATGACTCCAGCAAGGGAAGCTTTCGGGATGTAGAAGAAGACCGCGGGCAGAGCGTAAATGGCGAGGAGGACAACAATGGCAGTGATAACACCGGCGAGTGGGGTGCGGACACCAGCTTTCGATTTGATTGCAGTTCGGGAGAACGATCCAGTCGCAGGGTATCCACCAAGGAACGGCCCAAGCAAGTTCGACACACCGATAGCAACCAGCTCCTGGGATGGATCAATGGTATAGTTGTTGACACGACCGAAGGATTTCGAGATCGCAATGTGTTCGATCAGGAGGACAATAATCGAAGCAGGCAGCTCGTTCGCAAAAGTCTTGATGATCCTCGCATTCACCTGCGGGACAGCCGCATGTTGAAAACCACGAGGAACGCTGCCCAGGAGCTTGAATCGCGGATGATCCCGTCGGTGCAGGTTGACCGCGGCACTGATCATCGTATAGAACAAGATCACAAACACTGTCCGCAAAGTCGAAACGAAGAACCAAACCTTGGCGTGACGGGGAAACTTCTTCGCGCCATAGTTACAACCCGAGCGGATAATGTACAGCATCGCCAAAGCACTGACACCCATGGCGGCATCAATTTTTGCGGTGGGAAGATACTTGAGGGTGTTGATGATAACCATGTATGTAGAATCTTTCGTCGAAAAACTGGCCGTCTCTCCAAGCATATCCTTGACCTGGCCGGAGCAGATGTTGATGGCAGAACCCGTCATGAAAGCAGAAATTGCCGGTAGAGGAATGAAATCCACGATGAATCCGAGTCGGAGCAGGCCCATAGCGCAAACGACGGCGCCACAAATGACAGCCAAACAGGATGCGATTACATGCGTCTCGACATCCGGGATCTTCTTCTGCGCCTCGGCCACTATCGTACCTGTCAGGGTAGACATGACAGCCACCGGCTGGACAAGGAAGATACTAGATCAGCAAGAGATCCGCTGACATGGACACAGAATGACTTACACCAATGGTGATATCTTTTGAGGTGGCGAAAAACCAATAAATGAGAACACCCATGAACGAGGAATAGAGACCAAACTCTACCGGTAAGTTTGCCAGTTTAGCATAGGCCATTCCCTGCGGAACCACCACGGCACCGACCGTGACACCTGCATTTCAATCAGTATGTGGTCTACTTGTAGATCAAAGCAAGCGCCAAGGAAAGGCTCTTACCGGCAATCATATCTCCCAGAAGCCATTGCAAGTTGTACCTCGTAATCCACGAGAGGAAAGGGAATAGTCTGTAGAAATAGCTGCCTACCTGAGCCCAGGAAGGGCAGATCTCCTTCAGCCATTCGGCGGACGTGGGTTCGGGCTCCAGATAGGAATATGTGTCAATGGTGCCGACGGAGAACATCGACTCGCCCCGGGTGACTGGGTCAGCACCAGCTCCCAAAGGGTCACGATAGGGGAGCTTGATTCCCAAGGCCTTGGCCACGCCGTGGCCAACTTTGGTTTTGAGATCGCCCGACATGGTCTCCGGAGTTGATGTAGGATTGGGGCGGGACTGCCCAAAGTCTACCACTATAGATCACCCCGTGGTTCTTCGGAATCCAGGAAGTATGAGGTCAAACAGCAGTAGGGTGACTTGGAAGAAGGCCGGATGGAGGAAGGAAGAAAAGAAGAGCACAGAAGACGTTGATAAGAGAGGCTGATGTAACACTGTGTTTAAACAAGGTCCATAGTCAGAGCCTGTGGAGAATTGAATATCGAGGAAAATGCGGCAGAGTGGATAAATTTAAGGTGAAATGACGGGACAGCCAAGAGCGATGTCGTGATCCGGAGCAGGGAAGTCGAAATGTTAGCTTCCCACAACAGCACTTTAAAATCCCACTAATTCTGCAGTTGTTTAAACCGAATCGAGAGATGTAATTTAATCTTAAATCACAATACGAAGCAAGGAAAAAGAAAACATGGGATTATCAGAGGCGCGAGAGGGTCAGCCAGCGTTCGGTGGCGTAGGAACCTGACGTCCACCGGATAAAGAAAGATGATCAGGAAGAGGCAACAGAAAGGCAATACGGGGAGGAAAGTTCGGTTAAGTAAATAAATTCTCAAGTGATCGACTACCTTAGATAAGTCAGGCAATTGATGGCAGGGGGGGTAGAAATGTGGGTGGATATCTGCCAAACGGTACGAACAATATGGAATCGATCAAGGGAGATGATCAAACGGGGATTGATAATCACTGATGGTAATAGCGCTATCCCCGTTCTAGGAACCCAGAGGAGAATGAGCTTCATATGGATTCCGAGTAAGAAATGAAATCAAATCAAATTAATCCAAGGAATTTGGACCGAGAGCATCCCTTGCCATTGGGAGCGAGCATGGGCACAAACGCGCAGCGATGGGGCACATGATCCACTATGGATCGCCAAGGGCAAAAGTCCTGAGCGGACGCAACTCAACATCCTGACTAGTGTAGTATGTTGGAGGTGTATCAAACTTGTCGGAGAGTGCTGGCGTAAGAGCCGTTTAGGTGGACTGGTTGACGAGGGCCTGGAAGCGAGAGATGACGCCGAGCCGTGGAGCAGGGTTCCGCTCCTGGTTACCACCCATGGACGATCAGTATCTGAATGGCAAAAGTCAATCGGCTTCTGATGTCTCCTCTGACTCTCCAGGGTATCTGGATCACTTCAGACATGAAACCTGTTCGCAGACTCTCCACCCGTAGTTTAATTTACCCATGCGGACAGAGTTCACGTATGGCTATGTCTCTACCGCAAAGCTTCGAGGAAAGAAACACCACCACAATGTTTGATATATTGCCAAGAGTGACCGCCCACCATGAATGAGCGAGCTTGCAGAGGATAGACGAGCGCAAGCAGCCAATGGAGAGCTGCCCGCGACATCATCCGCCGCCGACCGGACTCCACCGCCGGCGTCCAGCCCAATAGGAATCGCGGCAGAACACGCCATCGTTCACTTTGATGGTGAAAGCCCGACCGGTCCACGTGTGGGATTGGCTTCCATGAAATTTCTTTTTCTTTTCCATATGGCTTTTTATTCTTTTTCCTTTTTCTTTTTTTATTCTATTTTTTTTGACTTTCTTGCTAGTTTTTTCTTGGAGGCTTGTCCTGAGTCTAGCGCGGCAGATACGTAAAATTACTGACGACGATGCTTAAACCCCTCGAAAATAAACACATCTATCTGTCGCTTCGTCTAAAAAAAAAAAAAAAATTGTTTGATGTGTCGTCGTCATGGCGGCCCCCGTAGTCGTATCAGAAGTATGGAGTTTCCCGTTCATTTACACAGCACACAAGCAGCCTCGGCCAGTTCTCCCCCTATCAGGCCCAGACATTGCCGAAAGGGGCTTGGCATTCTGGGGACTCTGGGGCGACTTTGTTCGGTAGTCAACCTACCAACAACGGCAAAGATGGACCATATCTATGGAGTATATTAGACGGGCATTATGATGAAATCTGCTCACGTCCGCTGCGTGACATTAAGGTATAATCATCCTAACCTAGTTGGGATCCCAATATAAATTAGCCTTCTTATTAGTTTAATTCAAGGTAAAATACTTTTTCACCAACGAGGTGACAGCGAAACTTCATAGTCCACTCCCAGTGGAGCCAGTTCACAGACAGGCAATCGAAACGGCCGCATTGGCCTTGGGGTGCATATACAGCTCATGGATGATGATCCTAGTCTGGACGGTGCTCGCCAATGAATCCTCACCACCTTGCGTTACGCTCCTGCACGTCGTCGAGCTTCTTCGGTTCTCCACTCTAACACCATCCAGATCAAAATCGCGTCATCGATCTTGTCACCCCCAATTGTCCAGTGTGCGCTCGTTTCTCGACAACCCCCTGGTTAACCAATGCAGCTACTAGTAGTGAATATTGCCTGACACGCACATATAATGGAACCATAACCAAGGGCTCAGGAACAACACTCTCCATCAGGGCGCCGGTATACCTCAGCTGAAGACCAGTCCTTCCCCTTTCAGCCTTCGGTATGAGGGATGGAACAGTTGGAATACACTTTCTCAGTGGGATCAATGGCGCATGCCACTACAGACTAGTATCGTCCTAGTTGAACCTATTCCGCGGAGGTACCGACGTCTCGTATCGCAATCCCATCGTTCAATGATCAACAATCTCACCATCCGTTTCGCATCTTACGAACGGATCCCTGCCACACCACCCTTGCTGCGAAGGCGTGCTTTCGATCTGGCACAGGGTCATGCAAGACCCCTGGTAGCAAGCGACGCTTGACCCCAGTAAACTTCTCAGTCGTCTGACAAGTGCACGTCCCATGTCCCCTCTGGTAAGCATCCAATGTATATAGTTCGACATCAGCACGGACGTCCAGCTTCAGCTTCGCCAGATTAAAGTATATGAGGTCATTTCTATCCTTAAATTCGTCTGTCTTTCCTAGTTTTGATTATTCCCTTTATCCGCCGAGAGGGTCAGGAAAGAAAAATTCATCATTACCAGAATGAAAAACCACATGGCACATTCTGAGCATGCGATCTCCCCAGCATACACACTTAGCCGTGGCGAAGGATACTAATGCCCTCGTGCCCGCCCTCCCATCCAATTGCCCGGTTGGATCTTTGTTTCGTCTTACGTGATAGACTTACTCGGGCACATTTCAGCTCCATTGAATGTTACCCTCAACTAGAAAAAAAAAAAAAAAAAAAAGGATGGGAGATGTTGACCGTCGTTGGATCATCCGGACACAGATGGACGTCAACAAAAGTCGCTGATCACATGGACCAATCACAGGCGGGGAGACTTCAATACTTCGTTCTTTATTATTAACTCCTACTAATTCAATGTGGCTTTGATGCTCGCCGCAAGAGCCCCAAGTCCCACCTGACTTTTACCCCAGAGTCGATCTCGAGCTAATACGGGAAGCACAACTGCATTGGACCTTATGCATGGGCTCTTCAATCGGTATGCACTCGGCCATATCGGCCTACGGTTCACTCCGCATTTTATGTTCCATTGCATCTAGCACTCTCTCACAGATATACCCAACCACCGACGAAACTACAAAGCATCGGTTTCGCTATACTAACCAACAGACCTACCCCATAATATCCTCACCACCCAGTGAGAACTACGAACTAACCACAAAGCCCTAACCACCAGACCGAACTAAACAAGGCCACCCGCGAGACAACAACGAAACCCCGCCAAAAATGCCTTCACTAACAAACTCACCAACGCTCCTGACGTCATCGCACATCCTGACGCCCCAAAACAATAAACCAGATGGAACCAGTGATCATCGTGCTTAGGCATGAACACCGCTCGCTTCGAGAAGAAATCCCCACCAGCTTTCGATCATGCGACCAGCGATCCCCATATGCCGATGCACACGAACGAGAAGCGCACGCCGAGTTGTTGTTTCTTGAGGCTCGGCATACAGGAAGGATGAACAACAAAATAAAAAAAAGAGCCAAACGAAGCCGAATCGCTTATTCAAGGAGAGCTGAAACGGAACGGGTCGTGTGGCGCACGGATCGCCCGCGCACCAGAACAGGTGATTGTGAATGGATCTGTTGACCCTTCGGAGATATTAGATGGCGGCTGTGGTGATATTATGGTGATATTATGCTGGTGATTGTGCGGGATTGGATCTTACGTAGCTGCTGTTTGGTTAGGGATCTTGAGACATTTGGTCATGGGGGCTATGAGGTATGATGCAGGAATGCGCTCTTTTCTGCGAGTCCGTGGGATGATGGTAAGATGGTAAGATGGGCTGTGAGGAGGAGGAAGCGTGCGCATAGGGAGTAGGGGCTTCTTGATACACGTGGTTGCGCACGATTCTCGAGGTCATTGAGTTCTCATTCTCACGCGAGGTGATGCGTTGAATCTCTGTTATACAGTCTTTATACCCTTGCCAATATGGTGACCAAACAGATGGTTAACCAAGAAATCGTCCAGATTATGGGCAACACTAATGCCACGAGCAGTAAGTATGCTGGGAATCGCCAGTGTAGCCAGGGGAGCGCAGGCATCCGCTGAGCTACAAGCAGTTTTTACTAAGGGCCATTACAAGACAAACACTTGGCAGATAAAATGGAATATTCAATACCCAAACCCACGCTGTAGTCTATAATGTTGAAACACGCTCAACCCCTAAATCGACCCACCATAACCCATCCCGAGTCAACTGAAGCGATGAGCGGAAAGGGAAGAAGAAATGAAATGTTGACTCGTTTACCATGATCTCGTCCATCTCATCAGGTACCATACCCTCCATTCCCCCATAACAGACAAACAAGAAATAGAATATTATGCATGGGAATCAAAGCTTGATGATGGGAATGTAAAATGAACCGACACGAAATCTCCCGCATCATCTTCCGGGTCTTCGAGAAAACGCCATTGCAGAGTAAATCATCAAGCGAACAAAAGAATTAAGAACCAAGCAATACCAGGGCTGAGCTCCCGCATGGTATCATAAGCGATTTCAGTAATGCCCTAGCACAGCAACTTAATCAACCACAGAAAAAAGCCCCCTCTTTACTGAGAGGCGCACTGCACTCTCTCAGCGCCAGGAGGAACGTCGTCGTCATCCTCGTCCATAGAACCAGCACCGTGGGCGCGTGCCTGGGAGTACTCGCTAGAGTCGACATCCTCCAGCTCGAAGTCCTCCACCATGGAATCGGCAGGTGCCTGAGGCTGCTCCATGCGAGGGGGCAGAACCTGTTCCAGAAGGTTGAGGTTGCTGAGCTGATCCTTCTCGGGGAACTTGACATCAAACTGAATGTAGAGGTTGCCAAAGTCATGGTGGCGGAATGACGGCATACCCTGACCCTTGATCACCTTGATAGCGCCTAGAAAGTCAGTGTGTTAGTGCTCGCTCCTCAACTAGCGTAAATGAGTGGGAGAAGTAACATACCAGGAGTGATAACCTCGCCAGGTGCGATGTTCACAGTCAACCAGCGGTCATCGAGGTGCTCAATGTTGATGTTACCACCAGCAAGAGCTGTGAGAAGATCGATCTCAGCGTGATAGAAAAGGTCGTCTTCCTTACGCTGGAAGCGGGGGTGAGGCTTCTGTTCAATCTCGAAGACCACATCTCCGGGCATGACGCCAGGCATCTGGTCACCCTCCCCACGGAATTCGATCTTGTGGCCGTTCTTGACACCCTTGTCGACATGAACGTGGAGGACCTTGCGCTCGACAACGGTCTTCTTACCATTGCAGCGCTTGCAGCGGTCGCGCTCCCGAATGGTCTCACCCTCACCATTACAGTCTGGGCAAACCGTCTGGAACCGCTGGATCATAGGTCCCATTTGGCGCATCATAGTCTTCATACCGGAACCATTGCAGCCGCCACATGACTTGACGGCACCTTCCTTACCACCACGACCATCACAGCCAGGGCAAATGACAGACTTCTGCAGAGCCAATTTCGAAACCTTTCCGCGGTAGATATCCTCCAAGTTGACCTTGTGAACGTGGTGGATGGTGCGGGCCTTCTTGGGGCCCTGCTCCCGCATACCACCACCGAACATACCTCCAAAGCCGCCGCCACCGCCAAAGAACTGGGCAAAGAGATCCTCTGCACCCATTCCACCGGCGCCACCACCATTTTCAAGACCTTCCTCGCCGAGCTGGTCGTAGAGAGAACGCTTCTGGGAATCGGAGAGAATTTCGTAGGCACGGGAAAGCTCCTTGAACTTTTCAGCGGCATCGGGGTTGTTTGCGTTCTTGTCTATGGGAAACTGTCAGCAAGTCCGGTCGTAACACATCCGCCCCAACTGGTTATTGGAGCTGGACTATAGGCGACGTACCAGGGTGATATTTGAGAGCGCCCTTCTTATAGGCGGTCTTCAGTTGAGCCTCTGTGGCTGTCGGGGCAACCTGATAGCCTCACCGTTAGTTCGAACACGGGGGATTCAGCGGCCGCCCATAAGTGTACTCACCCCGAGAACGTCGTAAAACTTGGTTTCCTTGACCATTGTGAAAGTGTGTCTAGTGGTATAATAAGAAAGGGGTGGCTTGTAGAACAATTACAAGAACCAACGAATCAAGGCGGAGAAGAAAAACTATAGAAACAAGAACTTTTCTAGTGAAATCGTCACGGAAAGAGGGATTCGTTCAAAGAGAGGAGAAATTCGCCGGTCGGTTTAGCCGGAACGAAGGGTCTATATGGTGGGAGGGGGCCTCGGGAGGGTGGTTGAGAGGCGGGTTTGTTGATGAGAAGAAAAAGGATCTGACGGCCACTTCGAGGTTATCAAGACAGGAGCGGCGACTGACGGGCGTACGATGGTAATTTCAATACCAGGACCAGGCACCAAAGGCGTCTTCACGGGGCGAATTTTTGCTGATTAAGATGCCAAGCCTTGTGCAATCTCTGTAATATGGTACCGGAGATACGATAAGGCGAAAATCCGAGGGCACTGGCGATCTTTCTCCAGAGTATGTATCTATGGCCCTTCCCTTGGGGTATCAAATAAAAAGGTCAAGGGGAAGTTCTAGGGGCAGGCTGGTGAAAAATCAGTCGAAATAAAACTGCAATGGAACTGTAAAAAGAGGTTCTACCAGGCTTTTCAAGCACAAAACGATAGGGGCCTCATGTTCATGACTTGCAGCCCGATTGGCTTTGCTTTCCCCTTCTGGCTGCTTCGACCGCCCTGTCACAGGCTGAATCCACGGCTCGAGCGCTGACTCTCCCTTTCCATCTGATTCTGTCGGCTTCCACCATCTTCGCTGCCTTTCTATCGAATCGGTAATTCCTTTGTTATGATACGACTGTTACAATGCGTCCAATGAACTTTTACCCTGTATCAGCTTTCAGATACCGGTTCCTTACGGCGGAAGATTCACAATGTCAAAAGTCCCTTTCCATCTGCTTCCATAGAGCGCTTATGTATTACGAAAAACGTATTATTATTATTAGTGTGTGAGAAACCATTTATGAATGGCATAACATGAAAAATTCCAGTTATGGGTGATCAAGGAAGGCCTTAAACTCTATGAAGCAAATATCTCGCAGGAGGCGATTTGTGGTTCTGAATCTTGCAGATTAAGTATAGAATGCATACTGTGTGGATGAAGATCTGGCTCCCTGGATTTTGGATTTTGGAACACTTATTTTTTGAACTTTTTTTTTTTTTTTTGGTGGCACAGCCGACTTTGCCCCAGGCCGACAATGTGGCGGCGGGACGACTAGTCAAGTTTTTCCTTATCGATAAGCACCAGTATCCAGAAGTGGAAAGAGGGGTGTTCATGAGGGGATTGAAGATATCCATAAATATAACGATAGTTATAGTTGATGACAGGAGAAGAATACTGAGATATTCTACAAGCTACGACATTCTTGATTGATAACTACTAGTATTGTACTCTACATATAGTGTGTTATAGCCGTTGTATGCTTTCTAAGATTTATGCCGAAACGCCCCGCATCGTCAAATATATAATCAGCAAATGAATAACCTGCACCAGTAGACAATTGACAACCAACGCAACTTAAACCTCGGATTGGAAATAGAACTTGACAAGTTCATTGTATCCTGAGCTTATTCCAGGAGGTAGAATCATCAGCCATCACAGACATTGCATACAATGGCAACTTTCACTCTCAAGGACTCAATCACTACACAGAACGTATTCTTCATGAGGGGGAAATCATCCGAATGCTTATCAAGATCCCTCCGCCAACAACAAACCGTGGCCAACCGTTGCTGCGGGTCAAGCTAGAACCAGAACGGCAGTTGACCACCAGATCGAATTTTGCCCGACAGTTGGGTTGGAACCCATAACAGCTTATCTCTACGTCCTACTTGTTTTCTAGTTCTCCAATTCGAGTCTGTATTTCCCTCTACATCCCATAACCCATATCAAATCACATCCAATACAATGGAGTCAGATCCTGGATTCATTGCTGCCCTCGAGGAGGCAAAGCAAGGTTACGCTGAAGGTGGAGTTCCTATCGGCGCGGCATTGGTCTCCAAAGATGGCAAAATCCTTGGCCGTGGACACAATATGCGCGTTCAGAAGGGGAGTGCGACATTACATGTTAGTCAACCACACACCAGTTCAATAACCCCTAGGTGATCGGAAGGATGCCTGTGGCTTACTTTAATATAACAGGCCGAGATGTCTGCTCTGGAGAACTCAGGCCGCCTTCCTGCTTCGGCCTATGAAGGTGCTACCATGTATACAACCCTGTCTCCCTGTGATATGTGCACGGGTGCCTGCATTCTCTATAAAGTGAAGCGCGTGGTCATTGGAGAGAACAAGAGTTTTATGGGCGGGGAGGAATATCTTAAGAACCGTGGCAAGGAATTGGTTGTCTTGGACAACGAAGAGTGCAAGCAGCTGATGGAGAAATTCATGAGGGAGAAGCCGGAGCTCTGGTAAGTTCTTTACTTTTAAACATTGCTTTTGGATCATGACAAGTCGTCGATAACGTATATTGTTTTACCGCCCATCCCCCAATCTCAAATGATAGTAACTGACTATGGACGTGTCAAAAAATGTAGGAATGAGGATATTGCCGTCTAAGCCGTGGATGTATCATAGGCCAATCAGCCATTCGCCGATGAGCTGCAGGGTATGAGGAATCGCAGTGTACATAGTCAGAGCCTCAACCCTTCAGAAATCATCGCCATGATCATGTCATACGCTTTGATTAAGCCGTTAGCCTGTGGATCTCCTCAAAAAAGAATTTGAGATCCTCAGGCTTCACAAATGGAGTAATGCCTGCGCAAATTAGCATGTTTTATCAACCTAAATATCATGGGACGTCATTACCATGGCCCAAGTTGGCAATCCATCCTTGCTTGCCCTTCTCGAACCCTTTAACCATGTTCTCGACAACTTCCGTGATGGCAGCACGACCACCGTAGAGCATACCGGGATCAGCATTACCCTGGATGGTGACCCGACCATTCGCAATTCGCCTAGCTTCCGCTGGGTCATGTAGCCAGTCAAGCCCCACAACGTTATAGCCAGATTCACAAAGATCATCAAGTGCATACCATGCGCCCTTGGCGAAAACAGTCATGGGCACTGGCTCCAGTCCCATTTCCCTCAGCCGCTTGGGCAGATTTGCAGAGATATGGCGCAGATATGGGAGCGAGAACGACTTGAACGAGGCCGGAGAAAGTTCACCGGCCCATGAGTCAAAGACCTGGACCAACTGGGCGCCTGCGGCAACCTGGAGAGCAAGGTATTCCACACAGATCTCTGCGATCTTTTGCAACAATGCCTGGGATTCCTTTGGGTACTTGTAGACCCATGTCTTCGACTGAACAAACATCTTGCTTCCGCCACCTTCAACCATGTAGCACAGGAGGGTCCAAGGGGCACCACAGAAACCAATGAGCGGGACACGGCCTTGCAACTTATGCCGGGTGAGTCGGATGGCCTTGTAAACATAGTCAAGCTCCGCCTTAACATCGACCTGCTTCTGCATCACTTTTTCGTACTGTCCGTCGTCCGGCGACTTCAGCGGTTCGGGGAAGTGGGGTCCCTTCTTGTCAACCATCTCAACCTGCATTCCCATAGCCTGGGGAATGACTAGAATATCGGAGAAGATGATTGCGGCATCGATAAGCCCTGCATACCGTTCCACCGGCTGGATAGTCAACGTCGAGGCGATCTCCGGGCTGCGGCAGCATTCGAAAAAGTCGCGACCCCCTTTAGCTTCGTGGTACTCGGGGAGATAGCGTCCAGCTATAAGCAGAGAAAACACAACAGTTAGCAATGGCTGGCCCTTTCAGCCTGCATGAAACTACATTGGGGGAAGATAGATAGCAAAAGCGTTAGCGGATATACCTTGACGCATAACCCATATCGGAGGACGCTCGACCTTCTCGCCTACAATTACATCAGCGGCGGCAATTTCTGCTGTTGTCATCTATGATGGAAATACCTCTTGCGGCCCTCAGCAAAAGGTCATTCTTCAATGGAGCGAACTGTTCCTGCATCTTGACGGAGAATAGGATGGATTGTGTGAAGAGGGGACATTGGGAAGAGGGGTGGCTGCATGCAATTCTAGCACCAAGGTCCCAACCGCCGCTCGGCGCCTCGGCCCGCCGCAGTACATGCATCCCAACCCAATTCGGAAACCTTCCATTTGCCAGGCTACATACCAGAGTATGTAGTAATTAGTACTGGTAGTATGTACGCAATCCCTTAATTGTACCATACAAAGGCGTACGAACCGAAACAAAGTTTGCAGCATGTCTACTTCAATAGACTATTTAAATAATAAGTAGTTTAAATGCACAGCGGCCGATTATCCCTCAGTTCTAATCCTCCCCGTGCGTCTTGCGCAGATTGCTCAAACTATAGAACAACTCGTTGAGTTCCTTTCTTTGCTTCGTGTCGGCATCTGCTGGAATGCCAGAGGAGCCACCCAGGTTGATATTGGTAACTAGCGATTCTGTGACCGGCTCCCACTCCAAGTTTTCTGCTCCCAGCTTCACGCGGAACGATTCAATGAGATTCAAGGAGCCTGTTGGGCTGGCTCTCCATTCGTGGGTCGAGCCCTTCTCACGGATAGAGTCCACAGACACAACAATTGTGCTCTTCTTCTCCATGATGGCTATATCTAATACGTTGCCAGACATCTCGATTGGGTCCTGTGTTTTTAATGTGCCATTCGACTCAAGCACGAAGCATTGCAGCTGTGAGGACCTATTGAAGACATTAGACAAGCGGGATATTGACTTAGACTCTCATTTTCACTTACCCATCAAGCGCAACAAGAACAATATTCGATCCGCCGATTGATGTCGCCCATATTCCACGAACTGTGACCTGTGTAGTCTCTGATGCCTGCTCCACTAGGGGGATCTTCTGGAGCATACGGCCTTCGACCCACTTCCAGACTAGCAAAAAGTCGTCTCCTCCGCCAGAGATGAGATATTCCGGAGCAGATTTGGGAATGCAGAGCTTGGTGATGAATGCAGTATGGCCCAGACAATAACCTTCAATAATATGAGCCTGAGGATAGCGAGAGACTCGGATATGCTCATCGCGGTCTCCGGTTAGGATGTAACTGCGCTTTTGACCGGAATTATCATCCCGAGGCACCGTGGCAAACGCAACATCCGTGAGCAATGACACATGACCAAGTAGTAATTGATGCTGGAAATTCAGGCTGGTCTTTTCTTCGGTAGGGTTTTTCTGACCATAGCGCAGCTGCTGTTCCAAAGATTCAAGATTTCGCTTACTATGCACTGTAAGGGGTGTTGCTGCGGGTACCTTTGGCCGATTAGGAAGCTTTGGCGCCACATATGGCTCGTTGCTGGGAAGAAGTGGCAGCGAGTAAACATCCCCGAATTTATCACCACAGAGGATTGTGTTACCGTCATCAGTGAGAACGATACTACATGGCCTCTTCGGCATACATCTGCAGATAGGGTGAGCACTCACTTTTCGTTTAGTTGGCAGGATCGACTAACCTTTCGCTTAATTGTTCAAAAATGCCGTCATCTTTCACGCGGAGGACACGAATGCACTTATCTTCCGCAGTGAGCGCAACCACATAATCTCCACTCGAATGCACAACTAAAATAGGAATGCTGGACCAAGCTGGAGTCTTGACGGGCGATTTGGAAGTTTCGGCAGGTCCATCCTCGGACTGAGAAACCTTTCTCTTCTTCTCTGGTGGTGCATGGTCTTCTGATCCAGTGTCTGTCTCGGTTGGCTTGCAGTTATTTGCATTGCTTGCATCTACATCTTGCGGCCAAGAAGAGAGACGCTGCCCGGTCTCTGCAGTGTAGGAGTAAATCTTGCCCCCAGACGATGCAATAAGCAGCTTCTGGGGTTCTGCGCACTGTCTCTCCAGATATTGGATGCATTGGAATGGAAGTTGGAAGTTGGCAGCCATGTTGTATATAATTGGTCGTATATTGCTTGAAAAGCGAAGGCTGACTCGGCCACGAATATTGTGGTGTCAGAAAATACAGTAGCGAAAGTAAATTGTAGTGCTGCGACCAGTAAAGTACATAAACTACCTCGCGTAAATAGTAATTATTTGGAGGATTAAATTGATATCGTAGACCTCCAAAGTATACCACCTGCTGTACGCGCGCATGCCCTATCTGATTGATCTGCGGACATTTTTTCTGCCGGGCGGAGCAACACGTGACCGTCTCGCTAGCCGAAGCCACAGAGAAACAAAATTCCCCAATTTCGAAGTTCCTTTGATTCTTTTGATCTTCAACGTCACGATTCAAATCGGACAGCAACACACTTTAGAATTATCCCTTGCCCTTAAACATCCTATCTTCACCGAAATAAGGAGACATGGGGGGCAAGTCCGCTACTAAGGCCGCTTACTTCGAGAAGCTGAAGAACCTTCTTGATGAGTACAAGACGGTCTTCATTGTCGGTGTCGACAATGTCAGCTCTCAGCAGATGCACGAGATTCGTCTGAGTCTCCGTGGTGAGGGTGTTGTCCTGATGGGTAAGAACACCATGGTATGTATCTCCATATTCCCACGCAATTGACACCGCAATTGACCGCATTATTTCAGGTTCGCCGTGCCCTCAAGGGCTTCATCACCGACAACCCCGAGTACGAGCGTCTCCTTCCTCACGTCAAGGGTTAGTACAGCTCTTCAAATAAAGCGACATTGAAAGTATCCATGAGCTAATTGCTGACGCGTCACAGGCAACGTTGGTTTCATCTTCACCAACGGCGACCTTAAGGCTGCCAAGGAGAAGATCCTTGCCAACCGTGTCGCTGCCCCTGCTCGTGCTGGTGCCATCGCTCCCGCCGATGTCTTCGTTCCTGCTGGTAACACCGGTATGGAACCCGGTAAGACCTCGTTCTTCCAGGCTCTCGGTGTCCCCACCAAGATCGCTCGTGGTACTATCGAAATTACCACCGATCTTAAGCTCGTTGAGGCCGGCGGCAAGGTCGGTCCCTCCGAGGCTACCCTGCTGAACATGCTCAACATCTCTCCCTTCACCTACGGTATGACCATCGCCCAGGTCTACCAGGATGGTCAGACCTTCAGTGCCGATGTTCTCGACATTGAGGAGGAGCAGCTTCTTAAGGCTTTCAGCAGCGCCATCCAGACCATCACTGCCCTCTCTCTGGCTACTGGCTTCCCCACCCTTCCTGCTGTTATTCACTCCCTCATCAACAGCTACAAGAAGGTTCTCGCCGTTGCTGTCTCTACCGAGATCAGCTGGCCCGAGATCGAGCAGCTCAAGGACCGTATCGCCAACCCCGATGCGTACGCCGCTGCCGCTCCTGTCGCTGGTGGTGCTGCCGCCGCCGCTGGCGGTGCCGCTCCTGCTGAGGAGAAGAAGGAGGAAGAGGAGGAGGAGTCCGATGATGACATGGGCTTCGGTCTTTTCGACTAAACTTCTCGTCTCATTGCGCGGGATACGACCACCATGCTTTAGATACATTTACGGCCAACCTTGACGGTTGGAAAAAATGAAACGAATCTCATGGTCAATTTCTTTTTATCATTCAACTAGATGTGGACGTAGACATACGGCCCACTATCTTCTTGAATTACCTAAGGTGAGCATCTACTTTCTTTAACTCTTCACTTTCTTTTCCTGGAACATCACTCCTTGGCGGATGATGATATTTTTTAACTCGTAGTCACTGTTGTGGCGTTGAAGATCAAAAACTAGCAACAACAAACACTCTAATTTTTTGCTGACCCGCCTCCCATCTATCTTCTTCATCTTACACAAACCTTTCAGCAATATAGATTGCTAACTGTGATTACAGATCATTCAGATACATGTGGTGTCGTAGTATGTGTCGAGTTGGATTCGTAGTACCACCCACGGTGTTTCTGCACGAGGCCCCGGTTTGGGGCTGGATTTTTTACTGTCTCAGATGAAATATACTGCTAGGTAAGAATCATGCAGGGATTATGGATCCTAATCCAGACACTTATATAGCATCATATGTTAAAAATGAAACCATGATCCAAGTATTCGGTATCATACATTGCACCTCACTATCCGTTGTAGCCACGCGTATAAAAACAGAGTATACCCCTGTTGTAGTGAAAAAAAAAAGTAAAGTGGTATACTTGAGACGCAAGAGACGCGCGAAACTATCTGACATGAAGAAGTGAATAAGCCTAATTAATTTAGCTTTGCTTCAGTTACCATCATCACCACTCCTCCCAAACCGACCACCGAATCCACCCAGGTCCCGACGGAAGAACTTTCCAATATTTTTCAGATTCTCGTTCAGGTTGCCTGCAGTAGCGCTCTCAGCGGTGCTTTGTAGTTGTGCGAACGGTCCAGGGGACACAGGGGTGGTGGATGTTGATCCTGGGGTACCGCCTGCGCCGGGATTTCCAGGAGTTCCGAATCGGTCCACACCGTCTTTGGCAGCTGAGATGATGGCAGAGCCTAGCATGGATGGATCGAAGCGGGTGGGGAGGTTAGAGGCGCCGATTGACGCTGCGGCGGTTCCGAGTCCCAGCCCTTGGTTTGAAGAGGAAGCGGGAGTGGTTTGATACGCTGTGAGGGTGGGATTGCTTTGCTGAAGGTTCGGGGCATGACGGTCTGATGCACGGTGGATCTGGAAGAGTTCCACGAGCTGGTTCTGCTCTTGTCGACTGCGGATTCCTTTGAGTTCGAGGATCTTGCGGAAGTTCGTGTTGCTGCTGTCCTTGATGTGGATCAAGTATGCTTGCACTAGAGCCTCTGGAGGCGATGGTTGGACTTGGAGGGTTTTGAGGAGAGTCTCGATTTTCATGAAGTTGTTGTTGACACGCTTAACGAAGGTTGTTGGAGCGGGAGCTGGTAGAAGAGACGAGAGGCCAGTTTTGAGGGTGTATGCGTCCAGGAGCATCTATTTAGAGTTATATGTTAATATCTTGTCCTGTGTTTTGGGATGCAAATCGAAGGGTGATGACTTACTTGCTCCGCCCCGGTCTCCGAGACTGGCTTGCACTGAAAGATATTCGAAACAAATACGTTTGATATCAGCTCCACGACATGGTCCGCGAAAGCTCGGGCGTACTGTTGTTTATGCAGCAATTGCAGAATCTCGGAGGACTTGGCGTTAAGCTTGGTCATGAGTTCACTGACGTACGTGCTCTGATCGCTAACACTCTCAAGCCGATTCCAGGGTGTATTGCGCATCTCTCGCCAGGAGGGCTCTAACTCGACCTCGACCATCCGCACAAGGCACCGAACAGCACCAGACGCAATGCCCATGAATGAATCTGCCTGGCTCTGCAGGTCAACCGATTGTTTCAAATTTTTGTCGAGCCTGCCTTTGATCTTTTCCTCTAGTTGATTGCAGGTGGTGTAGCAGTAATCTGCAGTGTTGAGAACTGAAATGAGGTCCTCCAGAGATGGCACCTTGGATGGAGTTGTGCCGGTGGGCCTCTCACTGATATAGTATAAGAGGACTTGCTGGGCATATTGATCGAGATACTTTGCGAAGACTTTGGCCAAGTCGGCAAGACTCCCACCTGTCGAGAGTTTTGCACATTGTTGTAGACAGAGCCTGTAGAACGTGAAGAGCTCCGTGGAGGATGCTATGACGATATTAGAATCGAACTCCTCATCTGGCGGCCTAATAGGTTGCTGTCGATACTTCGGTAAAAGGGTAGCCAACTGCTTATCTTGAGCTTCAACCCATACGCTTAGATAGGGCTCGAAGGCCTCTGAAATGGCCTGGCCAAAGACAGGTGCTTCAGCTGAGGTGAACGTGTCGGTGGACTGGCGGGATGGATTGACAAACCGCCGCTCCAAAGTATGCTCAAAATCCAGAGTCTCCTGCAAGCAAGAAAGTAATAGGTTGACGTCGATCGTCTGCCCATTCCGCACTGACCGGGAAAGAATGCCCTTGAAATCCTCTCGAGTTCCTTCACAAAATATGTTCGCCAAAATCTCATCAACCCTCCAAGACGTCGGCCATATCGCTGCGTATTCCTCATCGTAGATCTTCAATATACGACGGAACCATGAATACCTTCGCGAAATGTTGTCCAAGGACCCCGCCTCCTCGTTGTTCCTGAACACCTGTCGATACTCCCGTAGCTGGAAATTGCAATACCAGGTCACCAGCCTGGACTTCGCATGCTCCCCCAAAGCGTCCATTACGAGACAGCCCTCCGAAAGCACGACCCTCTTTTGACCCACTTCACCCTTAGCAAACGCCAGCTCAAAGTCTTCACAGACCTGCTCCAACAACTCTCGTTGTATATCTGCCACATTTCTACTAAGAAGAGCGATCTGATCAATGGATCGGTACGACTTGAAGTGCGCCATCAGCTGGATAACCGCCTGCAGTAATTGGGCACAGTCCCGGTACTGCCTTGTCTTACCGAGGGTACGGAGCTGATCGTATGCCGTCGTCAGCATCTGCAGCCTCTTTAGGGCTGTCATGGATTGCGTGAGGTTCTTCTTTGCATTGTCCAGCTGCTTGATATCCGCCGTCATCTCGGTGATGGCTAGCTCCGTCTTGGACGCGCGGTCGCGCACATCGTCAATCTTCTTGAATAACTCCGTCAAATCTGCTTGGGCAGCCTGTATGCGCTCGACGCTTTCCGCATTTGATGTGACTTGTTCCTCCACCAACGCGCCGATCTCGTCGTCCAGCTCATCTTCGTAGTCTAGGAGGGACTGGGAAACGTGGGAGACGGAGGACAGCGTGGAGGGGTGGGAGAAGATGGCATTTAGGTGGTCAATTGGATCGTAGTCCGCTATTGCATAATTAAACAAATGCTCGTATTAGCGGAAATCAATCGGCACGGGTTCGTCTGAGAAGTTCACCTCACCTGCGTCGAGGGGATCGAGATCCGCCGCTCCGTTGGAGGGCATGGAATTGGAGGAGGTGGTGGTGGTAGACATTCCATTAGTTCTCCAGTTTACACCCCGGGTACATGCTGTGTTTGGGATTTCCCGACCATCCACCAGTTCACTTAGGGTACGAGGGAGAGATTAGAGGATTAAACTAAAAATTACAGCAATAAAGGGCTGAGGACAAAAGTGGTCTTGCGGGAAGTTGGCGATCAAGTCCGGGAGGTTGTAACCGCCGAAAGTCAACTTTAGCGCAAATGCGGCTAATTTATTTATGGAGTAGGTATAAATAGTAAATACCAGTAGGTATAAGAAGCTTGACTTCGAGAGATTAGCTCCGCCGCCCTCCATGTCATATACCAATATTGAACCCTCCTTTTACCTCTAATTTTATTTATTCTTTTTTTTTTTTTTTTCTTCTACAGGAATTTGTGAAAGTTGTGTGCTGTTGTTCTGGCCCGTTAGAAGCAGACCCAGCAAGTGATATTGGTCTCACGGGGGTTATCAAATGGATCCCCCTCCCCTTTCTATCTATATGGACATGATCTTCGTCGTGTTTCGAGGTTCAATAAATGTGATATGGTGAAATCTTTCAAACAAGTCAGAGAACCCACAACCGTTCGCCTAAGCCATGCAAACACAAGAAATGCAGTAGAATAATAAATAGTTGAATAAGACTCCAAGCAAACACCACAGCCTCCTCCACTCAAAAATTTTGGGTATGTGAAAAATCAGATATGAACTAGACAGCTCCGGGCAGGAAAGCGTCTGGAGGTAGCTGTCCTTGAGCCTTTACACGGAATTAGTAAACCTCTACAGAAAATGATCAAGCGCCGGAAGGGCTTACCTTGAGCTCCTCAAAATTCTTCAAAGCAGCGTCCAAGTTCCAACCGTTGCCGGAAAGCGCCATTTCAGAGTATGGCAGGGTCATGCCCGTTTTAGCGATTATTTGCATGACCAATTGTTCTTGTTGCACCTGGGCATCTGGCTTGCCTGGTGCCGGCATACCGTAACCATCGGGAGTAGCCGTAGGAACAACCGGTGCTTGGACAGGAGGCTGTCCGGGTTGGGTGGGTTGGACAATTGGCTGCTCCAACATCCATGCTTCATGGCCCCCGTGAGCCCGTAGACAAAGAATATCATTGATCACCCTAATACCACCCATGCCTCCACCAGGTCCAAGGATAAATGTCCGGTCGAAGCTCCGAAGGTCAACCTTGGGTCCATTGATCTCTTCAAATTTTCCATGCACCATGATAAGAAGTCCACCCACGCCAGTCGCGCTCTGTCCCGAAGGATCAGGGAGCCCAGGGATGGGGAAACATTCAATTAGCCATTCTTCAGGGTGAGCTCCAATGTCGGGATGTCGTGTTTGAGGAAGGGTGTTCCACATGTCACGGATTTTGTCCGCACCGACAAAAGAACGAGACATCCTCGCAGGAAGATGATTGATCTTGAGCAGATTTCTACTCTTCTTGATGTAAGGATCCCAGGCCGCAGTCTCGGTTTGCTGGGCTCTTGGAGCAGTGGTATTGACATTCAGCGAGAACGTGGAATTGTTGTCGTATACACCGTTCAGAAGGTCAGTACGGTTGCTGTCATAACCAACAAAGAAGGCCTTGACAAAGTTTTCTCCAATTTGAGATTCGTCCTGGAAATGCGGCGCCTGAACAGGAATCGGTGTCTTCTTCTGCGCAGCCACTTCCTCCGCCGTCCGAACTTCTGTATTATTCAAAAATCGAAGTTTTGGGTACCACTTGAGCATGGTATCCTTGAAAGTAGGATCCGCGCTGAAAGGGGTACCAGAGAGGTCAAGAAACTCCAGATTTCGGAACTTCCACCTCCATCCAATCAAGGACTGAGAGTCTTTGAAGTTATTATTTGATAAATCAAGATTCTTCAAATCGGGGAATGACTGAGCCAATGTCGTGACGACCGTAATATTGGCGAGCTGATTGTCGGCAAGGCTGACACTCTCCACAGCTTCGCGTCGTGCTGTGGAGCTATCAAAATTCATCTCCCATACTTTCATCAACGCCGGGAAGAACTTGGATTCGGTCGATGTGCTATCGAAGATCCCCATTGCCAACAGGTCCGGGTCGCTGCCAAGCTTAGAGAGGTTGAGCAATTTCTGCTGTTGAAAATAGCGTTTGCTCAAGATCGCAGTCATCTTGGATTTGGTATCGGCGGTCGAGGGGGCGCCGCTGTTCCGCGACACTTCGGATAATATCGTTTGGCCCATTCCATTGGCAGACGCATCATATGTCTGAATCGTAAGGGGTGCTCCTGCAAAACTGAAACCATTCATTTTCAGCATCCTGTCCAACAACTCCGGCCGGATAGATACTATAAAGATATCGCCTTCAACCCGCGACTAGTGAACGTTAGTAAGGCGTAAGAGACCTTTTTACCGCCGTCATCCAGAGGAACAAACGCCAAAAACAGCCTGCGATCGTCGTTCTGGGGTACCACTCCTGTAAACGAGAACACACCGGAGAGGACGACGTTGCGAAATCATGTCGGTGACCGTCAGATCTGATGTTGAACATACCTTTGTGATCCTTGCGCGGGAGCCAGCTTTCGAGTCGGATGAGTTGAGTTTCTTTTCGAGAAAGGTGATTAGACTTTCAATACCACCGTCGCGGTTGGACGCTGCTTTGCTCTGTTTCCATCCTTGGACGCTGACTTGTTCCAGATTACTGCCTCGGCCACCTTGTCGGATGTTCGCCTGAGAACTTGTGTTACTCGAAATAGCCTTTTGGATAGCGTCGAGTGCCCTATCGCGGGTGTGGGTTCGTGGTCCAGTAGCGGCCGTGCGGCTAGAATCGCCGCGCGCCTTCTTTACACGGCCTTGAGTAGAGCCTGCGTCCATAGCCAAATCACCATCTCGATCGACTCTTTTTGCTGCACCTTTCTTGCGAATACCCCCGCGATCCGAACCGCCTGAGCGGCCTCGGGAGCCTTTTCCTCCTTTCATGTTGATCGCAGTGGTAATTATATTCGGAATGTGCGGAGAACGGTAGGTATTGAGGGTAGAGTAGTGGTTGGTATAGTTTTCTTTTTTTTTTTTCTCAGGCGGACCTAGCGCTGCGCGCCTGATATTCAGGTCGATCTAGTCGGCATGCAATAGAGAAGATAGTTAGATATAGGAAGAGAGGTAAAGTAGATATTGTAGATGGTGGTGTTCAATATAATGGAAGAAGTAGGATTAAGCCAAACCTCGCGGGTGAGGTCTTTTGAGGGACAGTATGAGGCAGAAGAAAGTCTAGCGGAAAAAGTGACGTGAATCAAAAGAGTCATATCACGTGAGAGTAGAAGAGGTGGATGCCTGCATATCCACGTGATAGCCTACCAGGCACCCATGCAGTGGAGCCACCAAAGTGGCCAATCAGAGACTGCAGTCTGGCCTTTGGCACACAATCGGTAATACATGATACCGATGCCGCCAACTGGGTGGAGTAAATTACGCTACCCGTGACGATTGCTGTTTCATTAAGTGTTTAGTTTCGTATTATATGCATGCAATCTATCATCAGGACAGCTTTGCCAAAAGTCAGGAACCGCAAGGGTAAGTCCAAGACTCTCTGCTTGTTACTGGCGGTCTCCTCGACCTTAGAACTCAACCAATTCGTAAGTCAGATCCCCTCTTTCTTAGTCAGTTATACTTTTGTTTGTAATAGACAAAGCACTCAATTGGGCTCGGGCCACCTTGTCCACTTTTAAGTACGGTTCTAATCTGTCCGATAGAGGTTGTTCCCCCGAGCGCTTACCTTTCCTTCAATTGATTTGAAGGAACTCACATTCCTTACGGCTATCGTAGCCTTTCCGCATGGTCGCTGAGCGATCGAAAAAATGGCTGCGAAATCGCGATTCACGAGGCTCGATGCTTTCGCCAAGACGGTTGAGGATGCTCGCATTCGCACCACCTCCGGCGGGATCATCACCATAGGCTCGCTACTGGTTATTCTATGGCTTGTGTGGGGAGAATGGGTGGACTACAGGCGGGTGGTGGTGCTCCCTGAGTTGGTAGTCGATAAGTCGAGAGGTAAGAGCTAAACAGACCATGGTGTTGGAGTGGGAGGCTGACCGAGTACTGCGCACTTCGCTGTTTAGGAGAGAAAATGGAGATCCATTTAAACATGACCTTTCCCCGGCTCCCGTGCGAGCTTCTTACTCTCGATGTAATGGATGTGTCTGGTGAGCAACAGACCGGCGTGGCACATGGAATCAACAAGGTACGCCTGAGTTCTCCTGCAGAGGGTGGCCACGTCCTTGATGTCAAGGCCCTGGAACTGTAAGTAAAATTTCTCTATCTCGCCCTTGAGACGAGTCGTTTGGCTTATAAACGTTCTATGCAGTCACTCGGAGCAAGAAGCGGCGAAGCATCTCGACCCTAACTACTGCGGCGACTGCGGCGGAGTCCCACAGCCTAACGGCGAGAAGCGATGCTGTAACACCTGTGAGGAGGTGCGAGAGGCTTATGCACAACAACAATGGGCTTTCGGAAAGGGCGAAAACATTGAACAATGTGAACGTGAGGGCTATGCGCAACGTCTGGATGCCCAACGCCGAGAGGGTTGCCGTCTTGAAGGTGTCCTCCGCGTGAACAAGGTGATCGGAAACTTCCATATCGCACCGGGCCGGAGTTTCACGAGTGGAAATGTCCATGTGCACGATCTTGAGAACTACTCCGAGCGTGACCTTCCCGACGCCGAGAAACACACCATGACCCATATCATCCATCAGCTTCGGTTTGGTCCCCAGTTGCCAGATGAGCTGTCGGATCGCTGGCAATGGACCGACCATCACCACACAAACCCGCTCGACAACACCCAGCAGGAGACTAACGATCCTGCATATAATTTTATGTACTTTGTCAAGGTCGTTTCCACTTCTTATTTGCCGCTGGGTTGGGATCCATTGTTCTCCTCAGCCGTCCACAGCGCCTACGAGGATACTCCACTGGGTACCCATGGTATTGCATATGGCTCCCAGAGCAGCATCGAAACACACCAGTACTCGGTGACCTCCCACAAGCGGTCTCTGATGGGCGGCGACGCTGGCGACGAGGGTCACAAGGAGCGTTTGCATGCTGCAAGTGGCATCCCTGGTGTTTTCTTCAACTACGATATCTCCCCCATGAAGGTTATTAACAAGGAGGCACGGCCCAAGACTTTCACTGGGTTCTTAACCGGTGTTTGCGCCATTATCGGCGGTACGCTTACTGTCGCGGCTGCCCTGGACCGTGGTCTATACGAGGGTGCTTTGAGAGTTAAGAAGATTCATTCGAATTAGAAGAGAGTGTCCACAGTGAGGCTCGACCTTCCCGAACCGAGAAGGGGTGGGGGGGGTAAAGAAGAAAAAAAAAGTTTTTTTCTTCGATACATATCTCTATAGAAATTATAAGAGCATGGAAACTTGGAGCAGAGAGCCCAGGAACAGGGGCGGTGGTTTCGAGGGAGGATTTTGACAGTCAAGGCGTTTGGGTACATGTGCATATTGTGATATACTTAGCAGCAAGTGTTTGGTGTTTGGCATCTTTGTATCTCAAGTCTTTCGGTGCTCCTCCTATGAATATTATCAATTCTGGAAGACTACATGGTATCTTTTACGGTTACCCAAGTTATCTCTAGGCCGAGTAAGCCCAACTAGGCCATTTTTCTTCCATATCTACGGAGTAGTTTGTACGAGTTCGATCGAGCTGAAAACCTTCCGGATCCTGAAATGGGGCAATAAGTTCCTCGGACTGAGTAAGTCGCTGATCTAAGGCGCCCGTTCGTTCATTATAACTACACGCATAAAGCAATGCTGTCCCGGAGGTCCAGTTCAAAGAGTTGGGTAAGAAGCATAAAAGAACTGCGGAGGATATATTCAGCAGAGATCCATCGTCTATCTGCATTGTGCTCGCTCAGCAAATGTTATACGCCCATATTTACATGCATATAGATGGCAAGAAGTAGAAAGAAGATGAAAAGGAAAAGAAAAGAAACGAAAAGAAAAGAGAGAGTGAGATCAGAAATAGAAATAGCAAAGATCCTTCCCAACAGGTGAACTTTCATCGCATGGGGAAAATCGCTAATAATTGACGAGCAATGACCGATTTGTCAACGAAGCAAGAACCCAAGCGCCAGACCCTTTCTCACAACTCCATTAAATGCACGATGCGACTGCTGTAAAAGACCGAATACAGGAACACAGCAACTCTTTTCCGAGCAGGAGGGAGATTTGAAAGTCTAGCTCTAGGACGCATCAAAAGGATAGGAAGAAAAACTCGAAGGGGTAACATAAAACAAAAAGAAATCAGCGATGGCTTTCAGGTGTGGTCAAAAAAGTACAAATGAGACGGTGTCAAAATGTTGATCCTAAATGGAAGATGCAGGGTGGAAAGTTAAATGAAAGAAATCAATAATGCATGGCGTTCGCATTGGCAAATTGACCAGATTGCTGGCCGAAGTATTGGCTTTGCTGATACGCCTGAGGTTGCGGGGTTTGAAGTTGCCCATACCAAGATTGGCGTCGGGGCTCCTCGGGTCGGTACGATTGATTGAGGGCATCCCAAGTGTGGCTCGCTGCTGGGATGTTATAAACACTATTCTGGGTACCACTTTGGATGCCATATGTGCTGCCTGGGGCTATCGGATGCTGCTGCCACTGTTGTTGACGCTGGGCAATAGCATGCTGCACCATGTGAGACGACATCCCCTCCATGATGCCCTTCTTCTCACGCTCCCGAGCATCAATAGCACCCACTAATCCCATTGGGTTAACCGGTTGTTGCGGCTTTTGGTTCCCACTGCTGAGATTGAAGAACGATGAACCTGTCATCCGAGCTACATGTTCCTGTTCTCGAGCAGAAAGGTGGGACGAGATATCATTATAGTTGATCATGCTATTGGCGCCGCGAGAACGGGGTCGCCCTTGGCTGTCTCTACCAATGCTCATTTGAGAATGTGATCGGTTGTGAGCCATCCAATCACCGGATACCGGCCGTGCCGGTGGGGTTGTTGCGGTCGTAGTAGAAGAAGTCCGATGATGTACATGGAGTGGTGGGCTGGGGGCTGCACGCTGCTGCACGAACTGCTCTGGTGTGAGACCAGGCGTGACGGGGCGCGCGGCGGCCATACCAGGCTGCCACAAGACACTTCGTCGATACTCATCCTGGCTTGGTGATCGTGAGTGACCACGGTCCATCTGAGAGTATCTTTGTCTTTCGGTAGATTCCGAGTCACTCCTCTGGTGACCGAGCTTCTTTAATGTATCGGAAGTAGTCGGACGCCCAGTCGTTGGCATGAGAGTCATCGTTGGACCGAAATCAACACTGGGGATATCAGGGTTATGTTTCTGCGATACCTGGTCGACGGAATAGTGAGCATCACCAATAACCAAATCCTTCCTCGGCTCCGTTCCAACGGTCTTCATTACGCCCATTCTCGGTCTGGGGATCGACTTAGTAGAACGTTTGCTGTAGACGGATCCACGTGTACTGGCGTAGTCTGGGGAGGTCGTGGATTCATCGTCATAAACGCTTTCGTCCTCCTGGTGACGCTCCTTAACAGGCGAAGGGAAAGACGGTTGGTAAGAGCTGACACGGTTCAGGGCCTCTTCGTCAACAGTATGGCGCAGATCATCAAAGCTAGGTTCAATGGGGCTTGATACGGTAGAGTCCTTGCATTGCTGGCCAGGAACTGGCTTTCTCCGGACGGATTTTGTTGTATCAATGTGAAGGTTGCTCTCATCTAACCTCTCTAGAGGAGGACCGAATACACTGGTCCTATGCTCTGGCGTTGGCGGGCCCTGTTCCTGTGGGCTAGCTCTCTTGTCACTCGATTCCGATAATAGGGAAGGGACACTTGGCATCTCAAACCCAGCGTTATAAGAATCGGTAGGAGTCGGAGTTTGAGGCTTTTGATTGTCAGTTTCTCTGATCTCCTGGCCGTCAAAGGACATGGCGCCGAGCAGATTCATCCGTCCTGAAGCGGCAGCAAGCTGCGCAAGGGTCGCGTTAGACATTCTGTTATTAGCCTTCCTCAGATCTGGCGACGGGTGCGGCCGTGCTGAGGGCATTTCGCCTGGTCCGTGGGTGAAAGCCGGAGGATTGGAGACAGGTGAGGGAGGAGAAGGCTCCTGGAAATGTTCTCGAATAGCTTCGGCTTCAGGAACAGTGTGAGAATCTACACGTTGTCTCCAGTCACTATCAGAGCTGCTCTGATCATTGAACTCGTTGGTACTAGGACGCTCGTTCCCAGCCTGTATTAAGTCACGCGCCGAAGAAGACGGAGAGCTCTCGACTATAGAAGCCTGCGCCTGCTTTCTGATAGCCGACAGCCCAGCTGTATCTGAAGCACCCCGTGCATGATAGCTTGGCGAGAAATCTGCACCATCAGGCTCCTCTTGAACTATCGCATCGGTGGACTGATTGTAGCCAAGTTCGCTCTCCGGGAAGGTCTCGTTTCGGCGAAGTCCAGCGTGAACATTGCTGTGGCGACTTGGAAGACTTGCTCGAAAACGTGGTTTGCTGGATATGCTGCTTGTTCTGCTACCAGCAGCTGCCATGCGACGTGCGGTCGCCTCCTTTAGCTGCTTCCTCCATTCTGCCTCACTCCAATTCTGGCTACCCGCCGTTTGCATCAAATTAGTGATGTCCAAGATGTCCAGATAGCCATAACGCCGTTGTTTCGGGAACGCGAACATAATGCTCTTAATGTGATTCGTAGCGGCAATTAGACGGGTAGGGCGTCCATAAAGGTTGAAAGTGTCGAAAGTGGGCATCAGGAACCGTATCATCGTTTCGAAACCAGGCACGGCTGGATGTGACTCTGGCATAACGAAAACAAACCCTTCCGAACTTGACTGTTGCTGAGAATGAATTGTGACATTTCCCTCGATCTTTACTAGGGTGGATTGGTCAATCAGCGCCTCGGACTGAGGATATATAGCGTAAGCACTGTAGGCATCGGTGATTGTTGCAATTGGCTTCGCTTTCTTTGTTTTCTTCGTCTCATAGAACATAATATTTCCTGTGACCAGTTTAGGTGCCCGGTCATAGGCTGACTTTTTCTTGAGGGACTTCTGCGCTTTTTGGAATTCTTTTTCATTTGGAGGGGTGATAACAAACCAGCACCGCCTCCAAGGCGTCCCCGCCCCGAATCTCACACGAGCCCAATCCTCATGCTTGAAGCGATTGCGTTCGAGAATGGTGCGGATGCCGTTGAGACCCTTCCCTTTTCCTGCAATGATTGCGCCAGTGTATGCCTCGTACAGTGACGTATGTTCAAACAAGGATAAGCGGATGGCTGAAGTCCATTGTACCAGAGAATGGAAGGAGTTAAAGTGCAGGAGGTATCGATTTTGACCCGCTGAGCAGATACTTAGAACGTTCTTCACTGTCGGCGTCTCTGAGTTCCGTGTAGGTAGCGTCTCGATCTACGGTGCCGCAAAATCAGTAAAGGGGAAATCCCAAGGTTATGTTCTGGGGATATTGCAGACTCACCACTTTGATGGACGCATCCGCCAGGTTAATAAAAGTGGGAGGGCCTTCTTTTTCACCCGCTGCGTCCAGCGCAGCGGCATCCCATAGCGAAAGAGCTGTCCCGATAAGTTGTGCATAGCATTCTACCCACTGTCGATCAGAACATGGTCGGCCATCTGCGCATAATTAATTAGCCGCGATTCTAATCCACCGATATTTCCCGGAAACTCACGGTTATCCAAATCATTCAATTTCAGAAAATAACCTTCATGGTACAGCTTGTTCGCATGACTGTTGAGGAAAGTGAAGATTGGCTGGAGCTCTGGAGGGGTATCTTGGGAGATTTCTATGAACGGAGGATCATGTGAGAAGATCGTTGACGCAGGCCGCGATATCCGGCGGTCGTTCGACGACAGTCCTGTTGGTGAAGCATCTTGAGGGGAGGGTGTATCTGTATCCACTCTTGACGGAGGTGTGTTCCCTGCGACTGAAGCTGAGAATGCCCGATGACGTTGTTCAGGACGATCTTTGCGGGACGAGCCACCAAATGCCGATATGAACGATAGTACTGATAACGCAAGGGGCGTTAACCGTTGCCGTTCGCATTCCTGAAAAGGAGGGACTAGGGACTATTAACTCACCACGCGAGCGAACCATATTGTTGAAATGTAATGTATGAATAGAAGCGCAAGTAGAAAAACTACTACCTTCCACGTCGTCCTGATATCAAATTTGGCGCACGATAAACAGGTAACGTGGCTGGACGACGACACTGAGCCGAGTCGTCTTTAGATCAGGTGGACAGAACAAAAGGAAAAGGGACTAGTATGGACAACGACGTTGTCGGTGAACCCGAATCTCCCGCACGGAGATAACGTTCAAATATCAGGGCCCCCCGACACTGCTTGCGAGTTAGGTATGAGAGACAGCCTCCATGAGGTTTCCTTGGAAACTTCCACAAAAGCGAATGACGATAAGCCGCAGACAAAGAACTGGGGATGGTGACGAGTGAGGAGCGTAAGGTGTCGGACTGCAAGCGCCTGACTATAGTCACTTGAACACTGGGATGTCTCAGTTTTCTGTTGGCCAGCGGAAGGTAGCGGGTAGAGGAGAAGAAGAGATGGATGACTGGAATCGATGATAGTGATGTAAGTATGTAAAGGAAAGGAGGCAAGCGAGAGACAGGAATCGAAAGTAACGAGGGAAGAGAACAACGGACCAGAAACTGACAAGAGGAGAGAGAGGAATAGAAAGAAATGATGATACCTTTCTCCTACAAACTGACCCAAACGGAACCAAAGAAACGTGGGTCTGGAGGTGAGCGTGTAACACAATTACCAATGGGTCTTGAATTGGAACAGAAGAACCCTTTGTTTCGTTACCGGGCCTGTTCTTTTGAATGCAATGCAATCAACGAGTCAGTGGTGAACAGATCAGAACTTGTTCATGATTTACGTCAATGGGGGAGGGAATTCAAGATTAAAGATCAGTTGCCAGGATTCTAGGAATTTCTCAAAGAAAAAGAGCGACGGAGGCAAGAAAGTACTTACTACATGTACCTACATCCATTGGCAGCCTGCATGAATGTACAGAGTACCACTTTCGATTTGCTAATACATGGAATTTACCGTACCGGAGTGGTTCTAGGCTCAGTCCCCGCTAAACATTTATTTTATTCTATTTTTTATTTTATGTTATTTTAATAGATTGGGTAGCCCGAAAGGTCGCGGCTGGCGTCATCGCATGTGTGGCTGTTTTCTCAACATAAAAAAATGAAAAAAGATTTTAAGATCCGACAGGGAAAAAGTAGAAAATAGAGAAAAATAAAAAAAATAAAAAAAAAGAAAGGCGTATCATCCCTGCTGGTCTTCCCCGAATTGATCAAACAAGATCGGCGTGGATCAGAGAAGGCTGCATATCCCACCTATTTCATAGGAGGCTTTCTGTTTTCTCTTTTCTTTTTTCGATCTCTCCTTTCAGTTTCAGGTTAGCATGCACACATACAAAAATAAAAAATAAAATAAAATAAAACCCAATGAATACCGAGGGTCCACGGCGACTATCAATACAATTTAGACTACTTCACCCAATGAGATATACACCTACAGAGGTGTAACTCCTATCCCCGAATCTCAAACGGTATGTGTATCCTGGACCAACTGCCCAACCCCCCCGGGGTTTTGTCGCCATTGACCCGGGCCTATAGAATCCAAATTGAGTACTCGGAGAAATGCAAAAATCGCTCTTGCAACCCAAATATAGTAACTTAAGACCTGCATGTCTTACTACATGACTACTACTTTGTACCAGTACAGATACGGGCGCCTGTTCCGTCCTTTCTTTACCTTACCACATTACTCAGTCTTCGCCCTTCTAGAGGCGAGGAGGAGAAACGGCGTAGGCTTGGCTGCCAAGATTGGTTTGGCCACCCAACATCTACTAGTAGTTAAGTAGTATCGAGGATTCCCCTTTCTCATTAGTAGTCTGTGCACCTGGCTTGGATGGAATGGGGTAACCCGGGTGGCCTGGTAAATTTGCTTGTCCTCGGTAAGGGTTGTGTATCCAGTCTCTTCCAATGTTATTGCCCAAGTGAATAATATATGGAACACCCGCACTGCCACATCCCTTCTGTGCCACAACATGAAGTGCTTTGGAGGTTGCATTCCCATCAAACTAATATGGCACTATGCAGCGCTATTTATATTAAGTAGAGACTAAAACTATTGTATTCAACCCCCCCTCCCCTTTTGACAGCCTCCTTTTAACCCCTTTACTCCGAGTGGCAATTGAATTTCAACTTGCAGAACAGTCAGGAGAATGGGTGTGGCACATAAAAAGGCCCGTATCTAAATAAGGTACCCGGCCGCATCCACGGATAGCTTGTTCAATGCCATCGAAACATTACCTTTCCTCTGTACTCCGTACATTGAATAACATATATTCAATTTCAATGACAAGCGGTAAATCCATGTCTCTCCAAGAGGTAACCATTTTGCTCAATTAGATATTTCCGACCGTATGTATGTTTGTACTTTTACCGTAAGTATTATCGTAAGAGAGTTCTCTCCGGCCGACAAGACGGCACAGAGTACAACGTGCTGGCAGCGCACTGTGGCAACTTGCAACGACGACATAAAGTATGAGGTCCACTGTCCTGGGAATCTGCTACGCCTAAGTTAAACCTGCGGACCGGCCGGGATGGAATGTCGGCCTTGACGCGCACTCCGGCCAGCGATCGTTGCTCAAAAGGATCATCTCGATGCAGATATGACCTCAGCAAGTGGAGGAGCTGATTCCCACGACCTTGGTTGACCGCACTTCATGCTCTCCACGTAATGTTGCTTTCTTTTCACCTCGTAACCTTCTAATGTATTGCATTTTTTTTTTTTTGTTTCGCTTTTCCTTCCTGCTTGGCTACCAGGTTCCAGTCTCGTAATCCTTGGCCGACGATTGCATGTTCCGTTTGTCTGATCGTACATAGTGGAGACATCAATCTCTTAAGGTTGTTCTCTCCATAATACCCCGCCCCAGCCACCAACAAAAAAAGAAAATCGTAGTGGCTTTCGCGCATGATAGACAAAGCTTCAGGCGAGATATACTTAGTAGATCCATTTTAAGCTACTCACATTAAACTCAAGCCAATTGGAGGTTTCAAGACCCTTTCCCCATTGACAGTTCATCAATTGCGCAATTCCAATCGTAAACTACCCTAGTATGTAAAGTCTCTCACCGTCGATGACGATCAGATAAGCGAGATGTTGCTCCTCTCCCCAGTTTCGTTGATGAGATCCATTGAACCGACGCCGAGAAAAACGTCAAGCGACCCAGTATGCAAAAGCAACAGCCTTACGTACCCCCAAGCAAGATTGGTCACGACGTATCCTGTGGCCCTGGGGATCCACGTGCTTCTCAACGGGGTCGCTGTACAGTGTACATACTACGTACTATGTACTACTAGTAGTAGTAGAGATACATGCATGTTACACGTACTTCCCTCAGACCCAATTGCGATGTATTCCTGGACTGCCCCAGAATGACAGCGCGTAGTACTTCAAAATCTGTCTCAGATTTATATCATATCGTTTTATTGGTACTCTAAGGGCTCCATATTCATATACTACCTACGTATCACACGGCTGGCTATGACTTGCTCTTCCTGAGCCTTTGGAATCTCGTGGTTGGGTGAATAGCCCACATTCCATGTTGTGAGACTGCACTTGCCTATCAAGGCCCGAATCATTGGGTCTTAGATCTTGAGGCATCCGGGCCATCGTACTTTTTTTAGTACAATGTTCTATTATATGTGGCTGTTTACCTTGGTGGTATTGTATAGGGAAAATCTCGTTGTGTACGTCCTACGTAATCTCCCTCATAAAGCACTGCTCTGCGACACCACGAAGAGCCACAAAGTTCAAAAAACAACAAACGTCTCTATTCTTCTTATCAGTGAGACCTATGACAGATGATCGGAATCTAATATACTCCATTACACCCTTGCGACAATATCTCTCCTTGGTATTTATAGAGTATATCACTGTTGAGCACTGACATGATCATAAAACCAATATATTTCATTTAACGAGGAAATTAAACCAGAACCTCGAACCTAATACGCCGCACCACCTAGCAACTCCTGCTATCAGAAAGTTCGGACCTGTTCAGTTTTCAAACCCACATCGTTCTTCAATGACAGGTGATATATCACATCCGAATGATCATCATCGGGGAAAGAGTTCTATATGTCTGTTCTCTACTCCGTGTATCGAGTGGCTACCCCTCTGTGCTGCGTGAGCGCAAAACCAACATCAACTTCCAAGACAGGTGGTCGGATTCGACCAAGGGTGAAAAGTAACCGAAAGAGCCTGATCCTAAATATTGTAGAATTCCACCGTGTGGAGCCTTTCCCATCATTGACATTCCTTAGGAGTGCACGGTGTTTATCACAACTGTTCCATTCATGATTACCAAGAAACTAAGATCATCGACAAGTCGAATCTGCAAACTGTTCGTCATTATACTTAAATCGAAAGTACAATTTATTGGCAGCATAGCTGTGAGTCAAAGGTAATTTTAGGTCAGATTAGAAGTGTAAGACAATAGAAGATCAGTCATATTGCTGAAATTGTGGCTTTTGGAAATAAATATCACATCTAAACTACATAAGACGAGAGGAAAACACTACCCTGATGGGGTGAAAAGTGTATTCTAGGAAGCGATCAAAATTTATATACTTTTAGTCCTTTATTCTTGATAATGATATTGCACTAGAAATATACTACTATGTTATTCGAGGTTGGATAACTAGATATTCATAAACTCGCCGCTGATCTTGTTAGACCACAAAACACCAGGATAGTATGGCTTGCCCTGATAGTGAGTAAAATTCCCACTGTATTTCGTTACAAAAAAAGGCCCCAGGTATTGGAATCAGTAGAATAGACGAAGAGAAGTTATCTCCTATCACCACTACTAGTATGTACTGGTGATTATAAGAGAGGACTTATGAGAGAAGATTCTATTTCTCTGTTATCAATCACCATATCAAACATATGTGTTATTTTGCTACTTAGGTTATTCAATTTCTGGAAGAAACCTTCCAGCGACTTGTCATTGTGGGAACCTTACAGTGAGGGTATGATATTATTTACACGCTGTTACTGCCTTATCCTAAAATCTCAGGCTCTAATGAATTCACTGGATTCTTTCCCATTCACTTCATAGACCCCTCATTCTCTCAGTCGTGTTGACCTTGTTTGTTTTCCATTAAGCTCTTCATCTCCTCTTACATAGTTATATGGCACACACATGCCTCTTCATTAACCTTACCCAAGAATGCTCATAACAATCTCGACTCACTATCTAGGTAAGCCCTGAGAACTCTGTCTAGTATCTCTAGTACTGACCTATGCTTACTGGTTCCATGGGCTCTCCTGCTCTTTGAATAGTTCCTATTAAAGCATAGTTTAGCCTGGTACTTTGAGACCTGAAGTCAATTTCCATCGAGTATTTATCGGGGATGCAACATGGAGCTGTTCAGGCTTTGCCCTACGCCCCGTCCGGAGCATTCTGAAGAGGATGGCCTTGCTTTGGCGATTGACATTCCGTTGAATACCCAGGGTTCTGGACTGTTGGACGAGAAAGCAAAAGAGATCACCGTCATCGAAAAAAAGAGAGTGGAAGATTTGATGCAGCAGTTCACCAAAGGCTTCGACCCCGGCTCCTTTCCCAAAGAGGTCATGGACAGTCTTCCCCTGTTGTCTGACAATCCTTTCCCCGGATCGTATGCTCACTTATCTATCATCCTGCTCGAGAATTGTGGCAAGATGCAGGGAATCCAGGCAAATTTGGAGAATTGGCTTCGTGAGCGTTACAAACGCTGGGCGATTACTTATCCAGATAATACCAGTATCACGGATGAGACATTCTTCGGTGCCGAGTTCGAGATGCTCAGAAAATTATTGGCACCTTTGCGTGGAGAGGATGCTACGCATGTCTACTGGATGAATTCCAGGTATCCTCATGTTGTGAAGGTCTGCCAGCAACTTGAGGCATCTGTGAAAGTCATTGAGGAATTCAAGCAAGACATTCTCCAGGCAATCAAGTCAAAAGACGAGCACAGTAAGGAATTAAACCCCTCCAAGCTCAGAGCATCAAGCTGATAGACCGCTTAGAGACCATTTACAATCCTCTTCCGGTATCCCAGGCCCGAGCAGCAATGATGAGCATGAGGGACATTCGACTCCGCGCGTGCAAGGCTTCTCTGAGCTGGGACGGCTTTTCAGAGTCTGATATCGAGCTTACCGTATTTCATCAATACTACAAAAACCACTTGGCCAGGTCGGACCCAGCAAAAGCGCGCGCATCTGGCTGGCTGCCACCATCGTCGCCGAAAATCCCTCGCGCCTCTGCCGAAGAAGCGGAACCGGGTGATTTGGCTCATTGGCCATCTAAGGATTCCAACAATGTGTCTCTCAACCTGATGCTCAAAACGGCGTTGTGGCTGAGCGTGGCAAGAGGATTGGCTGCCGTACATCTCTTCTGCGATATCGCCAGACACTTCACCATCCACGAACCTTCTGCAAGGGCCAATGACAGTTACATTTCTTACTTGCAGCATCTTACTCAGATCAGGATCTCGGTAGATGGGGTTCGATCACGTCGCTCTACACCTTTCCCCTACCGTGACGAGGCCTTATCCCGCTGCAACCCGGACTACTTTGGTGATGTGTGGCGATCCAACCAGAGTTTGACAGCCGACCTTGTCGGAAACGTGTCTTTCTATAAAGGACCTGATGAGAACTTCAAGCTGTCAGAAGCCCCGCGTCCCCGTTGCTCTTTTCGTAAAGAGATGCGCACACTCGAACAAACTGTTGCGATCCAGGGAAGCTTGGCTGGGACTTCGTTTCCTACGCGTGTTCGCCCAAGGCAGGTCCCCGGAGGTGAGCAGGTAAGGTACTCTCGTGATAACTTTCCCTCGGATCAGAATAGCCTAACTGACCTCCACCTCTTCTGACTAGAAGGACAGGATTGAGGCTCCCCAGCCAACACGCCTTCCAGCCACAGTCCCTGCCCTAACCCGAGCAATAGAACAGACCACCTTGGCAGATGCTCATGAACGCCGTGTCGGCAAGCAGGCTTCATCAATGCACAGCAAGCAGCCCTAGGAAATAGGACAGGATTGATATGGTTATTGCACATCACGGTCCCGCTACCTTTGAAACGAACAAAAAAAAAACTTTTGGAAAATACCCAGCCTCTCGAGCTAGGCTTTTTTGAAAGTACAAACACAAACAATAGTCCATGAATAATGGTTTGTTTATTCAGGCTTGTTTACAGCCATATCCCTTTCTTGTGTATCGTGATTCTTTCTGTCTTTGCCTCTCTTTTCTCTCTATCTCATTCAATATCCTGCAAGAATATCTTCCCTCCAGTTCTTCTCCCTCCTCATTTTCAACGCAGCTCTGGGCATGCACAGTTCATCCGTTTTCTCAGCAGCCAGAACAGACCCTGCTATTCCCATTGTTGAAAGAGAGCATATTTTGTTCCATAAATACACCATAGCTGTTCCTGTACCAAGCCGTCAACATATTGTGAAAGAAAAGAGAAGATGCAAAAAAGAAAGCTAAATTCAGCTCACTAGACTACATAACCATATCTTGTTTCTGTTACTTTTCCTCCTATTTCTCATTTGTGTATCCCGGTTTCGCGAATATATCCTTAACAGTACTAAATCACCTGGAGTCAATACAGAACAGCTTGAGCTTCATATTTGGGGTCTAGCATTGCTATTATTAGATAGAATGGTACAAAGATGGTTTCTTTCGCAGGAGTTATTGGGTTTGTGTATGTTAATGTTTTCTACAGCTCAAATGTCTCTGTATATTTTGTTGAAACTTGGCTATTGAGTGCTGGGGTTTGTACAGATTAGGCAGGATATGGAAAGAGGAAGAGTGTCATGGGCTTATTTTGCTATAACTTAAATTGATTAACCAAGGATCATGCTCCATTATCTGGACTAGTCTGCAAGGTACTTTTGTGGTATCATATGCGCGAGGAAAAAAAATGAAAGAAAGAGAGTAACGTGGAAGATAGAAAATAAAGAGCAGATTGACCATGCACTATAAATCGCCAATGAGAAGAACCCGAAATTATCGTTGGAAATTTCTATACGTCCATCATATCATACGATAGTAAAGGATCGATCATCGCCATATCATCAGCATTTGATGTCTCCGCATCAACATCTTGCATCATAAAGTTGGAGTCGAATTCCAGAGTACTGGGGAAGCCTGGTGGGTTCAGGCCCGCAAGGGTATTTTCGTCCTTTGTGCCCAGATCTGCGCTCGCACCCAAGGCTTCCCCTAGAATATACGGTTCAGAAGAGGGGTCATCATCAAACTCAAGTCCGTAGATTCCAAGCATGTCACCGGTAATAGGCTCTGGGTCTTCAGCCAGCAATGCTCGCTGCATGAACATATCGCGGATCTCGTCTTCTGTACAGCTGTGTTTGCTGCCCATATGCACCCAAAGGTCATAGTTGCGGTGAAAGCGGTGCGCACAAGTATCAAAGAAACACGGAATATGGCGACCTGTTTCTTCGGCGTAGCCCTCACCCGTTAGAGCGGCCAGTGCTGATATACCAGTAGGTCTGCTTGGAGCATTCTGTTGTCCTTTACCAAGACCAAGACGTTGTCGTCGTTCAGCTTTAGCATTCAGGCAGCCAAGATGTGCGGTACGAATATGTTCTTCGAGAGCGAGTTTACTTCCGTATCGCTTTCCACATCCATCGCCATTCCACCCCGCTACCTTTTTGGAGTTCGAGAGGTCTGTCTCGCCACACACGAACCGTTTCTCGCCTTGGTGGACGGTCCGGATATGGACCGTCAGATTTCCTTTCTTCGTGAAGCTCCGATCACACCCGGGGACCACACACGGAAATACTTTTCGTTCTTCGAGACTCACATCACCGTGTGCGACTTCGAGATGCCGACGTAGTTCACGGGCTGTCGAACATGTGATAGAACAGTTGGAGCATTGTGGGGGATGGGCAGTTTTAATGTGAGCCTGAAGAAGAGCATAGGTAGGGAAAGTCACTGCGGACAAGCCAGCCGAAGGGTTATCTGAGGACGGATCGGCTACTTCCATATGCTGCGAGCACTCCGTGCAGCTGAACCGTTTCTCCGTGTGAACTCTGCTCTCATGTGCTCGCAGGTGACCAGCGGTGTCAAAAGCCATAGAGCATTTCAGACCAGTACTTGGATCAATATGCGGGCATTGAAATGGTTTTCGCTTCAAGTGAACGGTCGTTATATGCTTCTGGAGGGTCGAGTGCTTTCGGAAGGTTTCATTGCAAGGGGGATATTCCGTACAACGGTACTTTTCTTTTCCATCATGGGCAGCCAAATGGCGACGAAGACGGGACCCGGTTACAAAACTCTTTCCACACTCCGGCCGGTCACATACATAATCTCGAACTCCAGTGTGAGCGCTTTTGATATGATGATTCAAATGCGAAGCTCGCAAAAACGTCTTATCGCAATTTTCGTGAGTACATTCGAAGAGCCGTTCGTTATTATGCGAACGGAGATGTTCCTGGAGGCGGGCTGGGCGATTGAAGGCCTTTGTGCATCCGTCGAAAGGGCAGCGGTGAGTCTTCAGCTCGGAAGGGTACCTGGCTGAGATTGTTGAGATGGGAGTTGCCGGGGTCTCATGAAGGCTATTGCTATCTACACTCCCTTCATCTGACGATACGTAATCGCAATCGGAATGTGCTTCCTCGTAGATCGGATCTACATCCATTGAAGAATGCTTAGTCTTTCAATGATGCTCAAGGCCGGAAGGGAGCTTCCTTACCAGTATCATCCAGTGCCGTCTGCTTGAGGATCTTCTTGGGAGCATCAAGGCCTTCCGAGGCTTTTCTTTTTTGACCCATAGCTCAAGAGCACCAGAGTTACTACCTCCAAACTTATGACAGCATTTAGGACAATAATTTGATCAAAGAGCGACAGTTGAAAACAACGATAAATTTTATCTGAGATTGCTTATCGTGAAATTTTGCCGAAAATGCTGTTAAAGCGGTGAGATTAAAGCTCCCAAAAGGGACTAGTGTCTAAGGAACTTTTTCCGCCGCCTTCTCGAGTCGCGATATCGAATTCTTCACTCGGAAGCTCCGTCGCAATATCAATCGCTTTACCCCAGATCGTCCGGGACTCCGTATCGGCTTTTCATTCGCTTGTGTGGCACTTGTTCTCCATCTTTCCCCAGTTCCTTTGCGTTTAAACAGGCACAATGTCTGACTACGGTGACCACGGTGACGAGGACAAGTAAGAAGCCATTTCTCCACAGCAACCTACAGCTAGCGCAAAGAGAAGAGGATGCGCCAAACATGATCTCTTTGCCGGATGGCTGTTTCAATAGAAGTTCTTCTGGTTTAACACTTTTCTAGCTATGACTTCGACGCCGGTCAAGACTACGATGACAATGAGCCCGAAGACTTCTTGAACCCCGAGGACATTGAGGGCGTGGAAGGCGCAGAAGCATATGGAGAGGATCACTACACTCCCGCAGTCAATGGAGATCGTGTTGTCGTTTCGGGCGATCCTAGCGCCGGATACTCGGGGAAAGTGATGGAGCAAGTGCGGGAAAGGAAGGTGCCAAACGATCAGCGCACGACAACCCCATACATGACCAAGTATGAGCGGGCGCGTGTTCTGGGCACCAGGGCCTTGCAAATCAGGTGGGTCATAGACGGATATATCCTGGACGCGGGGAATTGTTGTTCTGACATATTACTAGTATGAACGCTCCTGTGCTTGTGGATCTTGAAGGAGAGACAGATCCCTTGCAAATCGCCATCAAGGAACTGAACCAGAAGAAAATTCCCCTCATTGTGAGAAGATATCTGCCTGATGGATGGTAAGCGGCATTTTTGATCCCCTAGCCTTTCAAACTCGGGTCTGACTGTTGTATCTCTCATTTAGGTACGAGGACTGGACATGCGAAGAATTACTCTAAATAAAAAGATGGAATGGGCGGCTGTGTATTGGAAATTGGGCTCTTTCTATTATCATGTACGTTCTTTCATTCCTTGTGTGCAGCATAGCGTTTGGAGTTTTGGAGTAGGAAAGCGGACCATAATGGCTAGCCAGCCTAGGTCACTGGGAAGGGAAAAAAACCACAAAACGATAACGCAGTACAGTTTATTGCAATATAGAAAAAGAAAAAATAGTTTTGATGTTGACACTGTTGCTTTCCATAGGATCCTACCATGCTACTATAAAATAATTTTAGACGCGCGTTGACACTTGTCAACCCGATTATTGGTGACCAGTTTGCTACATTCACGAAAGTACCACAACTATTTCTACACCTTACTTGTATAACCCGCGGTCATGGACACTTCAGGACGAGGTATTACTGCCTGTACAGTACTCGTTTTATGAGATTACGGGGCGCCAGATTTCAGGGTCATTGAAACCCTTGTGAGTATTTACTCAGAAGGGCAGGCTTCTAAGCTCCACATGCTTTGGTATGGGTGATTCCACCCCGAATGGTTGAAGGTTTCTGAAGGGCATCACAGCGTTCAATTTCGGACAGTCTCATACACTTCTATTCTTGACAGCTTCTATACACTATACCCCATTAGTGACGGGCCTAATGACCGTAATATATTGGCTGGGTAGCCTGGATTGTCTCTATCTAGTCTACCATAAATCAGGACAGATGTCATACTACTTTGCAGTGAGCGTCGGTTATTTGGGTCATAGCTACACTGTGGCTTAGCTTCGAAGCGGATGCAGAGCCAAGCTCGATAAAGTTACCCTAATGTGAAAGGTAGTGGAGACATCGAACTAAGTATAGACTCTATAGAGAGGAAGGTGACAAAACGTAGGAGCGAACTACGTACGTTGATTGAAACCGTTTTAGGGTCTGCACCGGGTGGGAGATTTTCCGGGGCCGGATCAAATACGATCATGTTCAAACGATGCAAAAGGCGATAAACAGGTGACCAAGGATTTTTTTTTAAGTTCCCCCACATTCTTATACAAGAGACCTCGTTACGTCGCTGCTGATTGTACAGAGGTCCCTGGGGGTTCAGACGGACGATAATGGCCTTCGTGCAGATATCAATCGATAAGCCCGCATCATGATCTCCCACGTGGAGATTTAGGGCTTCTCCGTATCAATACAGGTTTATTGTTCGGAGGTGAAATCGGAACCCGCAGACTCCACTGGGTCGTGACTCATGGAAAAGGACCTTAATTTCGTCCACGTCCTTTTTTGGGCCGATATACGGTTCATATGGGCTGAGCCAATTGATACCAAGAAAGCCAAGATTCCTGAATGATCATCCTCTGAAAGATCAAATGTGACATGGATTAATAATATGGTCTCCTTCCCCGCTGGATAATCGGCACGTCGTCACACTACTCGGCTAGACGTTTGATGCGGTGACTGCCGACCACTCGTCCTTGAGCCAATCAATGATGGGACCTCATGAAACCTACAGGTCTCAATTATCATCGGTTTGAAGCTCAGGTGTTCAAGTGTTGGGCATTCTCAATACTTGGGGTAGCCTTGCAGTCGATACATCAGGATTGAAGGTTCAGCTTTGGATATGGTAGTCACCGTCGGCAATGCGCCGTGAAATGGTTGACGCCCTGTGTAGTGTGTACTCGGTAATTCAGTCATTAGCCAGTAGGGTGCTTTCCACCGATGGGTCACTAACAAATTTCTTTGTTCTAGGCTACTTTTTTTCGCAATTTTTCTGGCTTTGCTTGAAGGATGGGACCCGTGATTGTGGACCGTCTCCCCGAAAGTCTCCACCGGCCCTGGGTTTAACCTGGTGCGCAAGCTTAGCCTGCTATCGGCCCGCTGCGACAAAAGGCGCTGAGAAAATGTAATGCCAATTCATAAATCTCCACTGTTCCGGTCTCAGACCACTGTAGTTTCCTCTTCGCTTATCTTTCTGAGGTAGCATTACTACTGGCCTGCCAGACTTCGTCGGAAAGCGCCTCCCCAAACTTGACCACAGCGTCGTTGTGCGTGTCTATCTCACCCTCCCTTCCTTGCCTGTGTCTTCTATGTGTTTCTGCATTCGCAGAAGGGCTGTTTAACCGCAAGCGAGCCGCTGTCAACATGGGTACGGATGCTGATATCGAAGAGAAGGTTATCGTGGATCCCGGGGCAAATAACCATCTACATAATGGCAACGAACAGAGGTCCGATTTGTCGGACTCTTCTTCTGGAGAGAAACCCGAAGAAGAGCCAACCTTTGACACGGGGTTGAATACCTGGCTGCAAGTCCTTGGCTCGTTCTTCCTGTTCTTCAATTCTTGGTATGTGCCATTCATACGTCGTGCGATGCACTTAGACATGTATCCTTTACTTGTGAGGCAACTCGCTAACTTCGTCATATTTTAGGGGTGTCATCAACACCTGGGGTGCATTCCAAACGTACTACGAACAGAGTTTCTTGTCCGACATGTCCTCAGACTCTATTGCCTGGATTGGATCCTTGCAGTCGTTCCTTCTCATGTTGTTCGGAGTAGTGACTGGTCCCCTGTTCGATGCAGGCTATTTCCGTGGCCTTATCACCTTCGGGTCTGTTGGGCTGCCATTTGGCCTTATGATGACTAGTCTATCCTCCAAGTTCTGGCACCTAATCCTCGCACAAGGGGTTGTTATCGGACTATCAGCCGGCTGTCTGTTCGTCCCCTCGGTCGCCATCCTACCTCAGTACTTCCAAAAGAAGAGAGGGCTGGCCAATGGACTGGCTGCCTCGGGAAGCAGCATTGGTGGCGTGATCTACCCAATAATGTTCAATCAACTGCAGGAGAGGGTTGGGTTCGAGTGGGCTACGCGTGCGTTGGGGTTCCTTTGTTTCGGGACCTGCTGCATCTCATGTTGCATCATGCGAATGCGCTTCCAGCCTAAGGAGAAACGCAAGCTGTTTCAGCTTTCAGCTTATAAAGAACCGCAATTTGTCATGTTTTCCATCGCTATGTTTATGGGCTTTTTGGGGTTCTACAACTTCTTGTTCTACGTCCAGTCCTACGCCATCCAGACTGGGATTGTCGACTCCAACCTGGGTTTCTATCTTCTTTCCATGCTGAACGCCGGGTCCACCTTGGGACGAGTCTTGCCCAACTTCGTTGCCGACCATACCGGCCCTTTGAACGTGCTCACCCCTGCCGCTACCGCTACCGCTATTCTTGCCTTTGCCTGGATTGGTGTGCACAACGTCCCTGGTATCATCGTCTTGGCCGTTCTATATGGTCTTACTTCCGGTGGTTTCGTTTCGCTGCCGCCGGTGGTCATGGCTAGTATGACCAAGGACATCCGCACCTTGGGAACACGCTTGGGTATGGTCTTCTCAACCACTTCGTTCGGACTGTTAATCGGAACACCAATCGGCGGTGCCATTCTGGACAGCACCCATAAGTATCTTGGTGTTCAACTTTTCACTGCCTGCTGTCTCATCACGGCTTCTTCGATTTTTGCTGCGCTGAGACTGTCTCGCACAGGCTTCCATCTTACTGCTAAAGCCTAAACTCAGGAGCCCTGCCTCTTCCTATCAGGCCTGAAGCCATATGAGGAATGCTGTTCTTGCCCTTTTGAGTCAAGCCCCGATAGGAAAACGAGGCCGCTCCAACACAGAGCTATCGGCATCCCTTCTCAGGGTTTCTATGCCCCTAACGGGACACCCCAACTTGAACAGATCGTAACGGTCGAATGATATCTCACCACACGAAGTCATTGCATTATGCCGGGAGGCTGGAGTTTTGGGCCCTAGAAAAGTTGCATGCTTTCATAGATACTTGCTTTTAAGTTTGCACGTTTATACATAATTTAATGTCAAATAGATAGACTACAATTTCAGGACTTGAGCTACAGTATTTTAAGCGCCAGAAACATTTTAGAGCGCATGGTCCACTCAATGCAGTTTTCCTCATTCCGTACACATTTATGTCGACATCATCTAATAGAGCGCGAAGCACTGCAAAGAATCCCGGATGCAAGAACAACACAAAAGAGACAGAAGATCGAAGATAACACCGAAACACCTGAATGCTAAAATATACCGCACTTTTATTATGCACATACCCAAGCAAACATCGAAACAGACCAGGGACTCTATGAAACATCCTCTGGACTAACAAGGAAATCCTCCCCATTTTCCCGTACATGTTGTAGATTCTTATCTCGAGAGCATGGCTTCCGCATATCAAATGCGTCTTCACCGGAATCTGACATTCCCGTCGGATCATCGCTATAGTAATTCACCACCCGTCGGAATACAGAGTATCTGTTGTAGGAGCCCTTGTCAGCCTTGCAAATTTGCGACATGCGCATTGGATCGCGCGATACTCACCCCATTCCCTTATACATGTCCACCGCTATCTTATTCCCAGACCGGACATACAAGTCCACAAACCAGGCGTCGTTGATGTCGGATCCACGCTCGAGTCTCTCGGTGAGACGGCGAGCGTGGCCAAGCCGACGCCATGCGGGCGCCACCGTCAAGACGGTGATGTGGCCGTGCCAGGGAGTATAGTGTTCAGAGTGACGCATGGACGGGTGTTGTTCTTCGGTCTTTCCCATGACTGTTATATGAATGGCGCCACGTTAGCGACATGCATATGCGATATGTAGTGGGGCCCAGAATCTAAATCTGGGTGTCATGGAACAAGTATTATGGCTATTCCTTCCACATACTGTAACCGACAATGCCTTCCCGGCGGTCTTGGACGCTGCTGAAGAGGGAAGGCCACCGCATGAGGTAATTAAGGTAGAAGCCCAGGTCATAGTTCTCCGTTAATGGGTCGAGGTTCGTCAGGTTGAGGGAGAGTAGGTCCGTCGGGGACATGCGCCGGATGGAACTCATGGTGGTGTGGTCAGTATGAAATGGAAAGTGAATGAATATAAATGGATGGTTAAGAATAGGTAATCAGTGATAGGTTATGTAGAAACAGAGGAATGTGGTGGGAAATTATTAAATTGTCCTGAAGGTAATTGATTGAATTGAAGCTCCGCCGTGGGGAAAGAAACCATCGGCCCAATTGGGGCTTCGGCGGTCACGGGAAAAATGCCGCTCTGGCCGATGATTTGGACGGCCTCAACTTTCCCTTATTTTGCTCCACGCCGTCTCATTCATTCACTCCCTCGAATCATTGTCACTGGTAAATATCTTGGTTTGTTTTGAGGTACAGAGCTTGAACTTTTGTCTCTTTTTTTTTTTTTACAAATATTTCCTGGAGCGTCCTGGTGATGCGGTTGACCCAGTATTGTTGACATCCTTTTACTCTACTTTCCCCTCCGCGCCGCAACCCCTGGTCACGTTCCAAGACCATCATCGGAGGGACCCTTGCAGCTGCAATTTCCAACGGCTCGTTCGCTCCGCTATATTAAAACGTTGTCTGAGTGACACCTGCAGTCTTTCTTTCTCAACCTTCTCTTTTTCCGATTATCCATCCAACTGGCTGGGGTTGAACCATGCCGTCCATCCCACCATCTCCCCTGAGACTGTCTCACCGCCATCATCCGTCCCAATCTAGCATCGACTTTGACCCTATTTCTCCAGGCACATATGCTCCAAATGGCTTCTCTCATAGCCCTCCAAGGTCGCCTATGTCCCCTCGCTTTTCAGCCTCGTCATCGCCGGCCCGCGGACACCATGCGCAAAGCATAAACGGATCTCATTATAGAATGTCGGGTGACTTTGGCAGTGCTGCGGATATGGGTGGGGGTGGCTTGGGAAACCTTGCAGACGAACTGGCTGATGCTTGGGAGCAGGAGGAGGGCGGCTATGGGTATACGTCAGGACAGGAGGTCGAACATATCCCTGCCGATTCGCAACATATGGATCGCAGCGACTCAGAGGACGGCTATCACATGGGAACCAGGACACCGTCGTCAGGTTACTCGTCCGAGCGTGCTTCCCTGCAGCCTCCAAAACCCAAGACTCGGAATGGTGGTCATCGACATCGCCGAACCGAATCACAATATGACGGTTCAGACTACGGCCCTGACTCGGACCTGGAGGAAGCGGCGGACATCTCGCCAAGTCTAGAGATGCAGATGGCGGAGGTTGAGAGCTTGGCTCGGCGGGGATTGGAAAACAATGGGAGTGAAAGTGATCACGCCATTGCTCGCGTTGTTGAAGCACTTCGGGATCTTGGTGGACAGAGTGGGATCGAAAACAATGCTATGAGGTATGGCCGTCCTTCACTCGTCCAGACTGATTTGCTTTTGTGAAGTAATTATACTGATTTTGGCCTATCCGCACAGACTTATCACAGCACACTCTTCCATTACTTCACATCTCACCCACCAAACTCGGACTCTCCAAACACTCACCCACCCTCTCCTTTTCTCTCCTTTCCCTCTTCTCTCCGAAGATGCTATAGATTCCCTCATCCCTCTGATCGACGACGAGCTCTTACCCAACCTCCCTTATCCTTTCCCGGTCCAATCCCGTCACTCATCAGGACCCTCAACACCCTCTCACTCACCCGCTCTTAACCCGCTCTATTCCCTCCAATCACTCGTTTCGCAAACATCCGAAATCACACTCTCTTTACAAAGCTTAAGCGATACGCTTTACGAATCGCGCCAGCTAACAGCCACCGCCTCTCGAAGACTCCGATCCGCGCGCGAACTGGTCTCCGAACTCCGCCGTGAAGAAGAAAGTCGCGAAGAGGGCACCCGGTGGATTGAGAAAGGCGATTGGGATCGCCGTCTTCGAGACCGGGAAGCCGGGCGCGAGTGCGGAGACGTTGTCAGCGGCTTCGAAGCCGTCTGCGGAGAATGGAGGGAGAGACTCTTCGGAGCTGCCGGCGCAGAAGCCGCCACTGCCGCTGCTTGAAACCAAACTCACGAACGGAAATTCTCACGATAACATCGCCTCAGCATATGAATGATCCGCGCAATATTAGAGGCTGCGACATACCCCTTTTTACTTTGACTTTGACTCTTCCTTTCCAAGTATATAGATCTTCATTCACGTCGTGCACTTATTCCTTTGTTCTGAACCTATTCTCAACATAAATACTACACGAGACAACCAGACATACATACATACACCCTATCTATCTCCTTTTTTGAAGTACTTACCCTGCCAATCGCGGCCCATTAGATACGACATCTTAACCAATCCTCTTTGTTGTTCCTTTTCTTTCTCTTCGCAGGCCGAGATACATTCCTTTACCAGTTACACCGGTCCGTTTCTTGCCAGTTAATTTCTGCTTTGTACAGTAAGGCGTTGAAAAGGACACACCAGATAAACAAAGAATAAATACCATGAGTAGTTTAACGGAAAGTACCCACCCAAGGAAATAATCAGGCAAAGTACGCTACTCAGTTACTGGGTGTAGCATGTTCGTGACAATTCCCGAATCAATCTGCAATATTTATATGAAAGGTAGGTAAGAGTGTCAAGTCAAATCAACATGAATTAGACATCATACGCCACCAATTACCCATTGGCAAGAGTTTGAACAAAAGCGGAAAGGTGACAATCATATACGGTGAAAGAAAGAGACTCATAGCTTCTGCATTATCCATCCAAGTAACTGTCGGATATGACAGGAAAGAAGGTGGTGAAGACTTCATTTAATGGAACATAAATGCATTTGGTGAACATGAGAGACTATCTAGGGACCAGATTAAAAGATGTCCCTGGAGTCTCAGCGATCATCATAGAAACAAGGTAAATGATACCGTGGAGGAGACAATGCGAACATGAGGGTGAGAGAGAATAAAAAGGGAGAAATTGTAAAAGCAACACATCCTTTCAACATTCCAAGAAACTTTTCAAACGACGTGAATTATTTACTGGCCTTGTTGCTGCTTCCACCGAGGCACCCACTTTCCAGCGCTCTTAGGCTCCTCAGAAGTAGCAGCGGGGGTTTGCGTACGAGAGGGGGGAGTGGAGGAACCGGACTCGCGAGCACTAGGGGGCACGTAGCGGCTTGGTGCAGCGCCGTTAGAAGGGGGAGCAGCGGGGGCAGTTGAAGAACCAGAGCGGAGATGAGGGGGCACGTAGCCACCGGTCCGGCGGGGAGGCTGGGCAGCAGCAGGCTCTTCCTTGGCAGGCTCAGGAGCAGCACCGCCGGTGGCCTCCTTGGCGGCCTGACGCTCTCTCCAGCTAGGTCCGCCACCAGTGCGAGGAGCCAGGTTGAGGCGAGGAGCAGTACGTTCGGGCTCTGCACGAGAGGGCGGCTCTGGAACACCGGCTTTCCGAGAAGCACGACGGGCTTCGGCCTCCTCTTCGCGCTGCTTCTGTTTAAGGGCAATCTCATCGAGTTTCCTGGAAGTAAGGTTAGCAACATTTCTTCAATATTGACAAAATAAGCCAACAGGGGTCAAAACCGTGCACTCACTTTCTCTCCTCTTCGCGCTTCGCCTTCTCCTCAGCCAGAACACGTCTGCGCTCTTCCTCCTTGGCAGCACGCTCTTCTTCTTCACGCTGAATACGCTCCTCTTCCTCCTTCTGGCGACGTTCAGCTTCCTCACGCTCAGCCCTCTCACGGCGCCTACGGTCCTGCACTTCCTTGATACGTTGCTTCTTCTTGGCCTCGAAGTCTCTCTCGGCAGCCTTGCGGCGCCTCTCAAACTCCTCGTGACGCTTCTCAGAGACATCCTTGCGGAAGTTGTTGAACACAGGTACCAGACGGCTGAGACGGTGCTTGAGAGCAACAGCCTCCTTGTGCTTGTCCTCAGCCTCCTTCAAGGTCTCGGCCTTCATGGCTTCGTAGAGCTCCATATCACGCTTCTTCTGTGCCTCATAGTCGGCAGGAATGTGTTTCAACTCCTCGCGACGGAAAGCACGCTCCAGATGGTCAATACGCTTACCAGTGGTGCGAATACGATCGTTGAGTTCGTTCTTCTCCTTCTCGAGCTGGGCGAGCTTCATCGCACGAAGGCGGTTAGCATCGAGGTCCTTGAGATCAACTTCGCTGAGGTCAATGCCCTTCACTCCGCTCTTCAACTCCTCGATTTGCTTCTTGAGTTCCTGCTCGCGGATACGATCCTGCTCATCCTTGATGCGCTTCTTCTCACGCTCGCGCTGCTCATCAAGCAGACGCTGCTTCTCAGCCTCTTGGAGCTGCTGGGTACGGATCCGCTTGCGGGTCTCCTCTTCTCTCTGTTTACGCTGGAGAGCGTCAGTGGCGGCCTCCTTCTTCTTGTCGATAACGACACGGCGAGCCAAGGTCTCCTCATGCTCCTTGGCAGCACCAGCAGCAGCGCGGGCGTGGGCGGCCTGCTTGGCTTGCAGACGAGCCTCGTTGTAGGAGGGATCGACATACATGCACGAAACATGAAGAGTCTTGGCGAGGCGGGTGAGCTGCAGGCGGGCGATTTCAGCAGGAGTGTTCTGCATGCGCTGCACCGAGCCGATCTCGCTTTCAGCAGATCCAGCGGCGCTGCCAGAGTGCAGGGCCTTAGCAGACGAGAAGACGTCGGTATCGAAGGTAAGAACACCCGAGATGTGGTCCACCCGAATGGCAAGATCTCCCTTCTTGCAGCCGTTCATAATGAACTTCTCGATCATGGCGGGGGTGACCTGGAAGGGGTCGGGGAACTGGGCCAGCTCGTACACGAACTTCAGCGAAACCGACTCATAAACCTGAGACAGCTGCTGGAAGAGACGGGTCAGAATGACCTGCTGAAGAGGCACAACGTACTTCTCCATCTCGGGATCAGCGCCAATCTGCTTGAGGATAGGGGTGATCTTCTTGCAGATGGACAGGGGGTGGAAGTCGACCTCGAGGATGTTGTAGAGGTCACGGATCTCAGGGCGAACACGCTTCAGCAGTCCCTTGTTGAGGGCATCCTTGAAGAGGACCGCACGGGTGGGGGACTGGGCCATACCCAGAAGGTTGGTGAGGCGAGTGTTCTTGTTCTTGCGGACCTCATCCACATCGACCAAGGCGCCACGAGAGCGAGAGGTGCTGATCACGGGAATGGCAAGAGCAGACAGGAGGACGAAAGAGGCGGCCTTGGTCATGTCGGCATCAGTAACAGAAGGGTTCTCCTTCTTGGTACCCTGACCGGCGGCGAGGGCGGCAGCGGACTGGCGGAGGAGGTTGTAGTAGCGGCTCCAGGCAGCGGCGTGGAAAAGATAGTTCTCGCTAACCAGGAAGATGCGAGCCAGCTTCTCGTAGTAGTTGGCCATCATGACGTTCTTGGCAGGGCGCTTGCTGAGGCTCAGAAGGGTGTGGATGTCCTCAATGCTGCGGAAAGCCTCCTGCCAGAGTTCCAACTCAACGGCCACATTCAACTGCTGGAAACGGGTATCCAAATGGCGCTGGAGAGTATCGGGATCGCTCAGGTTGATGGCGTGCATCTGAGCGGAATACTTGGCAGCGTTCTGCACATGGTTCCGGAGGAGCTCACAGAGCCTGCGGAATTCCGTCTTGCGGGTGTACTTCAGGCAGAACTGGAAGGCCTGGAGAGCGGTGGTCTGGTACATCACCTCGAGACGAGCATTGTTCTTCAAGATTTCCAGAACGGTCCGGTAGGTCTCCCAAAGGAACTTGAGCCATGGGGTCACGACAGCACGGTCGGTACGATCACGGGACTGCTCACCGGAAACAGTGGCGAGAAGGATGGTCTCGGGGGTTTCGATGGCTTCCAAATCTTCCACATTGGTCGAGGGGGCGGCCGATTCCAACGAGGACTGGATCTCATCGGCCTTGGCTTGGGCTTCGGTCACCTTCTTCTCGGCGAGTTCGATGAACTTCTTGAGGACGACCTGCAAATACACACAACCTGTAAGCTTCTCTCTGATCCACCTCCGATCGCCCATGGTTCGCGTACCTCGATAGTGGCCACATTGGTGTTCTGAGCGATGTTCTTATATTGATACAATCCATCCTTGGCGGCCTTTCCCTTGCGAAGATCCACGCACAGCTCGACGAAAAGTAGCATAACCGGTTCCAGCGAAGCGATGGGGCTGCTGCGCGTCCTCTTGGAGGTGACATGTTCGTGAAGGACATTAAGGGCGGCGGGGGCCTGGCCCACGGCGATAAGTTCCTGAGCCCTCTAAGACGAGCAAAAACGCCAGCGTTAGTTTCCATCAAGCATCTCCGTTATCCGCGACCGTCATGATTTTGCATCGATGTCCATCGCAGCAGAAGGTTCCACTCACCTTCAGGACATTTTCGGGCTTGATATGGGGAGGAGGCGGCATGATGGGCGACGAATGCTTCGGGATGAGCGATTCCTATCGAATTCTGGCAAAAACGGCACACGTCTGTGGTTCGAGGGGCGAAAAATGGTGGATTTCGCTCGACAACGGCGGGCAGCAAGTGTCGAAAGCGATAAAGTCCCTATTTGCGAATACACTGCCACGCGACGGCCCTTCAACGTCGGTTGGGGAGGGATCTTTGGCTCTGGCGGGCGTTGTGCGAGAATTCAAAAAACAGGCCGAAGGGCTTCCCACTTCGGTTAAGCGACCTAAGTCACGTGATATGAAGGGGGAGTCAGCGCGACGCCGCGTGATCCCTCACTCCAAATCATGGTATAAATATGCAATCTAGGCTGGGACTAACAGAAGGATCTAATCCCTGGCTATATTTCTGCCCGGGAATGGGGATTCAGCTCCGGGTGGTTCGTGAGCCTGGAGCCATTCTGATCTCCTGGAAGGAGCTCGGACTCGGACAATACGCCGGCTGGAGAAAACAATGGGGTCGCATTCCACCAGAGGGATTGGGTCCCTCTCCGTGATCAGTCAGCTGGGGAACCACTTGGTCGTGTGTACTTGGTAGGACCTGGATCCTGTCGAGGACTCTGTACAAGTCACCATCCAGTCTGCAGGACGGGCAATGGCCATGACCTCCAATAGACCATGAAACAGACCATCAATGGCCGGTCATCACGTGTGGTGTATGATACGGTAACATCGAGAACACGTGAGGGGATGGAAGCGTCCATGCGAGAGACATTCAATGAGGAATGTAATACAGAAGCGGACGTAAGATCAATCAGAATCATAATAACAAGAGGCACTATGAATCCAATGGGTTTCGCTCATCCTTCTTAAGAGCTTCGATGAATAGACAATCGGATGATCCGTTCCCAAATTTGACTACTTTTTCCACATCGATCATCCGCTTTTTTTTTTGTGGTGGTTGTTTTTTATTTTTATTTTTTTTTACTAGGGGAGATAAACTGACTAATGAGACTAAGTAACTAGCCAAACTAGTTATATTTTACTCCATTTTTTTTTTTCCCAGGTTCAGGGGGAAGAAGGAAAAAAGCTGAGAAGGCAAGACGGAAGTTGGTTCGTTAATTAAAAACCAACATCCGAGATCTTACCCCCCAAAAACCAAAGTTCAAAGGTCGCCTCACAGACCACCCAATTCTTCATTTCCCATTTCTCTCTCCTCTTTCTTAGCCTCTCGACTTGTCACTCTTTCCCAAGTTCTAATCCTTGTCTCGGGGCCTCGCCTTTTTGCTTCTTTTTTACTTTTCTTCCTTTTATTCTTTTATTTTCACTTGAGCAATTATTTCCGGGTCAGCCTATTCGGTCGTTCTCTCCGTTGAACCCTTCCCCCCCAAAGTAATATTGGAAAGTCGTTCTCTCGCTCATAATTTAATTTCCTCCCACCATAACCGCAGCCTCTCCCTTTTGGTCGGTCCGCCTTCTTTCCCCTTACTCACTCGGCTCAACGCGCGAACCTTACTTGACCACATTCTCTTCCTACTTACCGGTCCAACCCACACAAACCCCCCCCTTCCCTTCCCGTGTGTGTGTGTGCGCATATAGTTAATTCACACCTCAATCGTCCCGATAATACAAAAAAAAAAGATTAAGATAAAAAAAGAAAAAGGAACCAAGAACAACTTAATCTATCACGATGCCTGCCTACGAGCTTCGATCGGGAGGGGATGTGAAGAACAAGAAGCAAAGTGTGGCCGATTTGAAGTATCGACGATTGACAGAACTCAATGCTCGTCTGAAGGAAGACCTGGACCGTCCCCGGGTCAAAGTGTCCGAGGCTGCGATGTCGTACGTCGTTCCCAATTCCCACTTGTTCTACCCCTCGTGTGCGACCGACGGATACTGATACCATCCGTCTGGACTGGAACAGGCTGATTAACTACTGCAACAACACTCGCGACTTTATGGTACCTTCCGTATGGGGTCAGGTATGCGACGTCAAAATCTCCCCTGCACGAGGGACTCCGCGTCTAGCTCGTGCGATCGAAAACAGAATCAGGGAAACTAACCAACCTCCTCCCAGGTCGACAAACGCGATGACCCATACGCTCCTCAGCAGCAGGGAGGCTGTTGCACGGTCATGTAATGGATCCACGCCATTAACTAAGCTGGACTCGCCACCACGCGGTCCATTGTACCCTCGAACGCTACGACATCACCTTCTACTACCTAATCTTATTCTTCTCAATACCTCTTTTTGACCTTTGGAAACGTCGCATCGCTACTCACTCGCCACGACCAGGACCACGTACCGACAACCGATCAGCGGGGAGGCGCGGGATTTCTGGGTGCTCGTGAGGCTGCTCAGCCCCCGAAGGAAACACGCGCTGGACTTGCATGAACTTCGGACGCTGACGACGGGGAAGTGTACGGTCGCATTTGCCCATGGGATCCGCTGTTTGATGACCACGATGCACTTCAATACGCGACGTCTCTATTTTTTTTCCTCTTACTTTTTTCTCTGAGCTATTTGTGCCTTGATGTGTTGAAAATTCCCTTTCTAGCCTTGGCAGTATGCCCATTTCTTCCCAGTGATATCTTTGATTCCTTGATATTTCCTATGTTCTGCAGTTATGGATGGTGTGGGCTCTTTTTGTTTCCTTCTCCCTTTTTTTTTTCCCTCTCTCTCTCTCTCTCTCTCTGATTCCAAAAGAAAATCACCACAAATCCTCGGAGGGACGATGTGACGTCCTGGCGTCAGATTTGATGGTCCTTCTTGTATCATAGATTTGGTGGTCTTGAACCAACTATAATACCGACACGACTGATTCAAATCCCGGGAGCTGCAGCGCAAGATGCACCACCTCCAATTGTATGTATGCAGTAAGCACTATCGTAAGCATTCGACCCAGTACCAGCAGCCTCGGAGCAAACAGGCTGCATAAACCAAGAGACAACGACCCCATTGAGCAAATCAGAGGCCGCCATGAATAAAATCCACCGCCGAAGAGCCTCAGGTCATCGTTAGTCGTTCTGGCAAACTCCACCCGCCGCTGACATCATCCGCCGCCATTGCCCTTCATCCATATCAATCCCGACCATAGTAGATCGATCAATCAATCACCACTCCACCACCCACCAAAGAAACGCAAACACGAAGGCAAATTGACCAAATCGACCATCCACCGGAACTAAATCCTACAATTCCCAACCCAGAAAAATATAGTTCAAGGGAAAAAAAAAAACAAAAAAAAAAAAAGAAACGCAAACACGAAGGCAAATTGACCAAATCGACCATCCACCGGAACTAAATCCTACAATTCCCAACCCAGAAAAATATAGTTCAAGAAAAAAAAAAAAAAAAAAAAAAAAAAAAAAAAAAAAGGAAAAATGACAAGCCCCGAACCACCGAAAAAGGCCTCCATCACCACAGATAAAGTACACCTCCCACGCATCACAATCCAATACTGCACACAATGTAAATGGATGCTAAGAGCTGCCTATGTATGTCACTCTTCCCTTTCTTTTCCTTTCCTTTTTTTTTTCCTTTCCCCTTTTACCATACCCGTACCACCCCTATATCAACCAACATGACTCATTGGTAAAACCCATATCACAAAACGCATTGATATCATATCATATCAATAACCCCCAACCCAATATCACAAACCCCAACCCTCCCCCCCAAATTCCCTGTATAACCTATCGACTTCCCCAAACTAACACCTCCCCCCCCCCCCTCCCAAAAAGTTCGCCCAAGAGCTCCTCTCAACCTTCAGCACCGACCTGGGCGAGGTAGCCCTCATCCCGGCCACGGGGGGTATCTTCACAGTAACGATATACCATTCCCCGTCAACGGAGACGGGGACACAGGAGACGATCTTGTGGGATCGGAAGACGAATGGGGGGTTTCCTGGTATGTACTGGTAGTCCCGTTCATTGTTTCTGGTCTTTTTTTTTTCTGCCGGGTTGGGTGTTGGTTGATTGGTTTGGGTTTTGCTTGTGTGGAGGGAGGCGATGCTGATATATCTGTAGAGGTGAAGATGCTCAAGTCGTTGGTGAGGAATGTGATTGATCCGTCCAGGGACTTGGGTCATACGGATCGGGCGCTGAGGGCTACTGGTGTGTCTGTGAAGGAGGGAGGTGAGAAGGGAGAGGGGGACCAGAAGGAGTGTGAGGATTGTCGGTGATGGAGTTGAGTTGGTATGGTTTGTCCTGAAGGGCTGCCTGCAAGAAAGGGATTGCGTGGCAAACATCTGATTCCAAGGGATAGATATACCTTTAATATATAGACACGCGAAACTACTGTAAGACTGTCGTCAAGTTATGATATGTCATAGAGCACTATATATAACTAGGTGACAATAACACCACTACAAGATGGTTAGAAAGATCTAGACCACGCTCGACGACTTAGGTGAGTGAAATATATATATCACTGCATTGGCCTATGGCACAATCATGGTACTGGAAAAGAAAAGCGACAGCGAAATGCAACTATAGACCCGTGTTTTTAAACACAAATGAAATGTAAGGCACAGTCCAGCCATCTGGTGAACCTCAGAACGCCAAAACCACGCCCTGACTCTATGTTCGCCAACCCAAAGCCTATCCGGTAGAAGAGATCCAGTAGGAGAACAAGGAAATGGTCAAAGTGAGTGAACGATAATAATACGGAATAAAAGGGAATATCGAGGAGGAGGAAAAAAAATTGAAAAATGAAAAAGAGACAAGGGACAGAATGAAGGCGTCAGAAGGTTGACAAAAAAGGAGAAGAATATATAAGAGAGGGTTCAAGAGTTTTAATGCGTCCCTGCAGTCAAAAGCTGACCCCTGACTTCAGATATCATCTGGTCAGGATATCCGAGATCCACAAGTGGGATTGATACACCCGGAAAGCCAGTACTGCTGGTGTGCGGAGAGCATCGCCAGTGGCGCCATGATATAGTCATCGGGATGCCATCCGAAAGGACTCAAAACATGCACATACCAGTATCGCGGGCCATTCCGCGCGTCTACCTCGGGAACCATGCTTTTTCTTTTTGGTTGCTCGGGTTCGTATGTCAACCGAGCCGGTCGTGAACATCATGCAATTCCATCGTTAATCGAGTCATCAGCCAATGCATTACCCAATCCTCCCATTGATCCACATGAATCCCAGCCAGAAACACCTTGAAACCATGTAAAACAAACAGAACATTGATCGATGAAATCCTCTTGAAAGATAGATACCATCATGATTCACCGCTCAGCTCATGATGGTGAGAATGATGGGTTTTGCGTTTCCAGAATGCTAATCGCAGGCGACTTCGACGTTTCAACAACTTGCGCGATGACTGATCTCCGCCGCTGGATCCATCCCATTGCTGACCATTGCCATCGTGCTTTGGGCTTCCAGGGGAGTGTGCAGGCTGTTTAGAATAGCCATTGCTGTTCCCTCTCACGGGTGCCATAGTATGATTCTTGTTCATCTCATCCGACTGAGAATGGGAAGTATGGCTAGACTGTGGTGGATGACCCTCCGATTCCCGGTCGATATTGGAAGAGCCTGGACGCGCGTCGCCTCTATCACTTTCACGATCGCTCCTGCTACTGCTTTCCTGGCTAAAGTCTTTGTCCTCACCGTCATCTACAGTGAGGAAACTGGTTGCGTTCGTCGCAGGAGAAATAGGAGTCATGTTATTGCTGTAGTTGCTGATGCTGTGGGTTCGGGTACAACTGTTCCGCTGCGAGTTCGATGGGCCAGATGTGCGTCCCGATGAGTTAGTGTTGGCGTGATGGTGACGATAGTTTTGCGGACCATTGCGTGAACTGCTCGGTCTTTCGCCTGTGATCTCCCCGGCACTGTTGCGGACGCCCGAAAGATCGTGTGAACCATCTTCCTTATGCGAGTTAGAGCAAATTACGGCGGCCAGAACTGCGGGATCCCTTGAAGAGTGGCCGTCAGCGGCCCCATTTGATACTCCGGAATCCGTCCGAACCCTATTTCTCTCTGGGGACGCGCCTGCGATGGAGACCATGTCAAGATCTGGCACAGCGTTGGAGGACTTGCGCGATGGTGTTTGCGACGGCAAGGGATTTCCAGTTATGTCCATTGAAGGACCGGCTGTGTCCGGAGAGACGACAGGGCTGATAGTGTTCTCGTTTAAAGTCCCGCGCGAGGTCTCAGAACCCACAGACGAGTGGGCTGCACCGAAGTAATCTGCCTCGCGCCGACAACTGTTTTCATTGCTTGGTAATGCTTGCTTGGCAGAAGAATCCGGTCCGCTCGTCGTTAACGGTGCGCGGAGACCCTTGAAGCCCTTCAAACTCACAGCGGGGCTCTGAGTACAAGGAGATACCACGTCTTCAGGGCCATTTTCGTCCAGTAACGCCTGCTTTCGTTTCTCCAAATCAGCGAGGTGGTGCCATCTGGATTGGTTATTTCGAATATGCTCAACGGTGAATCGCATATCGGGTAAGATATCCGCTACACCCTCGAATAGAGGAAGAGCAAATATAGACATGAAACCGATCTGACCGATAGCGAGTTTATATACGTTCCCGAGTTCTGGTGGTCCGCCGAACAAAGCAGTTTCCATGCCAACCTCCTTTTCCATTTCACCTTGATTGGCGAACTCCTCCTGCAGAATTTTGGTCCATTTTTCAGCCACATCCCATGGCCGCGCCACATTACTGATATCGGCGCATTTGATCAGCAGACCACATAGAAGGGTCTTGTACATATCAAGATCCTGGGGTTTCCATCCATCAACAGTCTGACCGTTCTCATAGAATTTCTCCTGCAAAGACCCAAGTCGCTCCATGAACTTCTGATGGACGCCCATGTCTGTTGCCAAGATCGAGCTGATCAGCAACTTGCGAATCTGCTTATCCTTGAATGCGGACGGCCAATAGCGGCGTAGGATCTGCGAAAAGGCAGCGCAGTGGAATGCCTCCAGCACCGAGTTGTCATTGTAGAGCTGTGCCAGCGGTGCGTTGAGCTTGACCAGGAAAAAGTTGTTCACTCCAGGGTGGCCCACGTCATGACCGATTGCCGAAATCAACAGCGTAAGAGTATCGAAGGGTGTGAGAAGGGATGCAATAGGAGATTTCGAATCAGTGTCTCGGGTCACTGACCTATAAGGGGGTAGAGCACCGATGTGAAGGAGGAAATAAAATACAGATTGCAAGACGTCAATAGCATGTCGAAAGTTATGGTAGAGAACAAAGGAGTTGTAGGATGCACGACATGCGAGTAAGAATGTCCGAAGTTCACCTAATTCACGAAAACCATACCCAATCAGCCATCTCAGCAGATTTCTACAGGATTTCATGATTCACTTACCTGGTGTTAATTGCCACTGTTCCAGATTTGGCATAGTGAAGGCATGGTGCAGGATTTCAGAAGCCCCCAGCACAAGTTCATCATCAGAAAAATCATGAGCTGTAAAGTTCCAGTTCCCGATCTGCTCTTTTATGAGCTCCTCACGTTCTGGGCTCACATTTAATTCACTCCTAGAATGGTGAGTTAGACAAGTTGGTGTTATAGGCACTGCAGTACATACTGATCTTGGAATTCTTCTATCACCTCTTCGGGATTGCAGATGCCCTTCATAAGCTTCGACACCCTACACAACACAGTCAGCACTGCATTCGAAGCTAATGATGGTTGGAACCATCAGAATGAACTCACATTGCTTCTCTTAAGTAGGCATATGGCTGCTCATCGTGTACACCTACCCACGAATGCTTGCGCAACTTTTTTCTGGACATGAAGCGCGACTGTTCTCTCAAAGCGGACTTGCGAGCACGGAAGGCGTGGACTACAAGGCCCTGCATCCTAGCGTTGCTCAGGGGTGACGCTAAGACGTCAACGGCGCCCGCATCTAAGCATTTCGATATCTGCTGAAATTCGGGCATCGCCCCATTGCGCTGGGGGTCCACAGACACACTACTAGGGACTTGAGCAGAAGAGCGCAAGACAGCAACCGGGACGATTAAGTTTGGGGACTCTTGGACTTGAATGTCGGCAGACAGTCCCGACAACAACTTCAGATCGTGTACCCCTTCGGACTGAGACGAGAAGGTGAAGCCGCGACGCAAAGACGCCGGAGATGGAGGAGATACCTCGGGCCATGAGCCCCGGCCACTTTTCCGACGGGATAAGCCGGCGTCTTCCCCTGACAAATCGACGTCAAAGAACGCGAAGATAGGTCGGCACGTTGTGAGGGCGTCGTCACTAAGTTCGGCGAGTTTGGATGCGAGAGAAGGGCCAACATTACAAAGATAAACTATACCGGAGACTTCAGTCAGTAACAGTACCGCGCGAAGCACTGGGTGAACATAAGACATACTCCGTTTGCAGACCCCCAGTAGAACTTCCACATCTGATCTCAGAGAATCGGGTTCGTCAGGAAATGTAGAGGCACCGGAACTGGAGGTATTCGAGGAATCAGTTGGGCTTTGATACACCCACCGTTCTTGGACGACACGGCGATCAATATACACGGCCGAACATTCGACACCATCCATGCTGTCGACTGGGTTCGGCACACCCATAGCTTAGAGCTTCTCCAGTTCAATGTGTGATGGATGGACAAGAGAAGTAATAGATCGGTCAAAGAGAAGACAATATTCTACCCAGTTCAAACTCGGTCTCATAAGGCTAACACCGAGTTGATAGTGTAGGTTGCAGCGCGAATAATTACGGGGAAACGAAGCAATGAAACACGGAAAAACGAGTGGCTGGCAGAGTAGGTAGAGAAGGTGAGGGTGGACGGTAGGTGAAATGAAAAAGGAGAGACTGAGAAATGGTAAGGAGCAACGGCCCTAATCTTTTTTGCGTTCTATCGGGTCAGCAACCATATGCAAAGTTTTGGTGATGTAGTGTATGTGGGCGACACGGCGAAGCCAGTATGATGGAGAGGATCAAAGAGGACTGCGCCCAAGAAGCAGCTGCAGGTGCGCATTCGAACAATGGATTGTTCGCTGTACTTGTCCACAGGGATTTGATCAATTGTCAACCTGCCCAGAGCGAAATACCTGCCCAGAGTCTCTGTTTCCGAGACATCCAGTTCTTTGTTCCATACACAAGCCTCCAGATGGCAGTCTACCACGATCGCCACATACACGTACACGGGATCCACTCACGTTTGGGGTCTGCAAAGTTCGGTAGGTCGAGAGAATAAAGAGACCGAGAGCGAAACACGACCTGGTGTGGGCCAATTGCTAAGTGCTGTGCTGTTCTGCACTACCAAAATCACCGCCGATAGAAACCGATTAGGAGCACCCCGCGGGATCGCGACTCAGGTAAGATTCGCCGAAATCAAGGACGACAAAATTCGAGGCCCAGAAGCGGGAAATCTTAGGGCGTCATGGTGGGCCACGGGCAGGGCCACACGGGAAAATGATGACACGAGACTCAAAAAGGTGAAGAAGAGGAGCACAGCGTGCGGTCGCGCCGACGATCGACAATCAAGGCGTCTATTAGGAGAGCAAAAAAAAAAGTCGACGAAGCAAAGAAACGACGATAGAAGACGGGAACAATAGTCCGAGGGTAGGTGAAAGACCGGAGGTGTGCGTTCAGATATGAGGCCGGTTGAGTACTTGTACAAAGGGGGATGTTGGCACAGAGAGGCGAAGGAAAATGAAAAAGGGAGATAATGTGCAGATAGTCGTCAATGAAATTGTTCAGACAGGAGAATAAGATTGTAACAAAAAGGAAGGGAAGAATGAGAAAGAAGAGAAGAAGAAGAAGGAGAAGAAGAAGACGATAGATGATGGAAGGAGGGAACGAATTCAGGGAGTGGGAAGAAGAGTGGAGGACGAGTGGATTGATTGAGGTTCTTTGGGTAATTCCGATCCAAGGGCCCTATCGGTTGGCGCAAATGTAAGTATAACTCTGGAGAACAGAGGGAAGGTTCAGTTCCGTCCAAGTAGGGCAATGGAAACAGATGAAGATAAACCGTCCAGTAGGAAATGCCAGCTCCGGAAAGGTAGAGGTCAGCGGCGTGCGCTTTGTGAGACTGACTTCTTTTTCCTTCGTTTTTTTCCCCTTCGCTCAGGCTTTCTTCCAGACTTCCAGAAGGTCGCGGCACGGCGGGTGTGGGCGTCGTCAGACTCGGCGATGGGGCCGATCTGTAGGTAGAGTAAGGTATTTATTACATACGGAGAGGTATTGATAGGGTAACCGATGTGGTGTATCGTTAATCCTGTCGGAGGTCCTCCAGTACGTCTTCCATACCTGCCAGTTACTAGTCTCTTTTTACTATTAATAACCCTTGGCCTTCTTTTACAGTGGTTTCATTAATTGATGTAGGTATAATTCATTCATACGTCAATGGGGTGGGGGATTTTGTATCTTCCCTGCATGGGGTTCATCACCATGACAGGAACCAAGTCAGACATCTTCAAGATGGAAAAGGTTTGGGAGATAAAAACACGACAAGTAAGTACCTTACCAACCAGTGGAATCCCTACCCAACCGGACGAGGAACCACCCAATTTCCTGATGATCGTGATATGTGTCCAATCCGGTCTCCGGGCAGCATGTAAGGAAGAAGACTAGAAACTCGACAGAACTGAGCTGAGCCACAAATGAGGGGACACGGACGCACGAATCGGGTGAAGGTTCGTAACAGGTTAGAAAAAAAAAAAAAAAGAAAAAAGAAAATATTATTAAGAAGTGACCAACACTGGCGAGATAAAGTGAGCGGAGAGAGTGGAGAGGATGACGCTTAAAGCAAACAATCTCATTAGTTCCTTTCAATCTCCGTGGGTTTTCTAGAATGCCGGCTGAATTTCCTAAATCACCACTAAATCTATCGTTAGATTCAATGAAGGATTGTAATTTAGGATTGCTGGGTAAATTATTACCGGAAGTGTTTGGTACGGATAGATTGAGATCATCTACTTACCTAGGTACAAGTACTACCCTAAGATACTCAGCCTTCTTCAATCTCTCTGTCTGTTACACCCCCTCTTGCGGTACAGTACAGATTGTAATTTAAATTCCGCATTGCCAATGCGGATATGTAATCAACAAGAAGTTCATCATCTTCTAGAACTTCCATGCGCATGGCACATAAGCACTTTCTGTGCTGTAAGGACTTAACCTTAGCCTTGCGCGAAAAAAAAAAAAAAAAAAAAAAAAAAAAAAGTGGCAACCAACCGCTGACGTCGACTCACACCTCAAGAATGTGGTTCGTATGATGTGATGGATGATCAACCGAACAAATAAATGAGATAACCACAAATTTTCATCCCCTCAACCGTTGTGACAGGTGGCAAAGATTGCGCGCACCCCCCTCTCTGCAGTTTCTTACGTGAGCAACCTTTGTAAATAACCTTCCAGAGAATCCGGGGAATTTCTGGATCCTGGTGTTTCGCCTGAAAGAATGATATTTGATGCGCTGGTACTGTTTGCCTGGCTCTCGGCAGCAGGGCATCGGCGCCGGTGGCCTTGCTGTGCCTCCAACGTGAATCAATGCAAATCCCGTCGTGCCCATTCGTTCGGAAAATCCACCAACCACAGGGTATCCTTGAACAGGGAAAAAGAGCCCCACGGGAAACCAAGCTATCACATGGTTCCCTTCCAGTGTCAGTTGCGGGCGCATGGACATGTACAGAGTATGTATGTATGGAGGTATCTGTATGTATCAAGTGTTCTCGCGTGAGCAATAATGTTGTTGTCGACCTTGGAATGTGGTTCATGCATTCTGTGTAGGATCGACGACGTTAAAGTTCTGAGCTTGATGCAAGGACGGGTCCGGCGTACATGCGTCGATACCTGATAATTAATAATATTCATGGAATTTCGGTACGTTGTAAAAGTATGAAAGGATATTTACACACCGAACGGCACTCCCCCGTCCTATATACAATTGCAGAACCGTCATGGTGAACCGATGCAGGTAAGGAATAAATCGATCGAATCGCAGACCGGGGTCCAGATTCCAGATTCCGCCCCTAGTCGCAACTAAGTGGGAATTGTCAAACCTAACTCGGGAGCCACCAATATAAAACTAGCAATGGAAAGCACCACTAATAAGCACTAACCACTTAATATAATAATCCTTCCATTTCGCCTTTATCTGAGGCTCAACCATAGACAAATCAAAAGCCCGGTGACGATCCCCTGTCACAGCGCATTGCATCAGCCGTCCAACTGCCTTCGGCGCTCGGGTCAATGTAAATATTTGACCAGGTTCCCTGCGCTTCCTATTAGTCCCTCGCGTCCGGGATCGTCCCCGTCGATCCATACCACGAAAGAAGAAACGACACTGGAAACGGCATACTAAGTATTATCATTTGTAGTATCTACCCCGCTTCTCTTCTTCTATCAAGAGTTCAAACTGCACTCGTCTGCCGACGGCCCAATGAGACCTCGCGCAACCGTGTTTTCATATGATGGACGATACATCGGAAGCCGTGGAAAACAATTCTCAACGCTAATATGTGAAACTCCCAGTCCATGCCACCCTGAATACTTTTGGGCTATTGCGGACGGCGGTGTAACCCAAATATATCATGCTCGTGATGTAGGAACCAGAAAAGTAAAAAGGAAAGAAAAGAAAGGAAAAGAAGATGCATACAGACGAACGGGAAGGAAGGGGGGGAAATAGTAACGGATTAATCTAGAACCACGCTGATGGCAAGAACCCAAACCCCATTTTTAAATGCCACACGATCCAAACAACACGAAGGAGATGCCAAAGTAGAGTTTAAAAAAAAAGAAAAGAAAAGAAAAGAAAAGAAAAGAACAATAACGTAATAGAGCTATATCATACATCCCTGGAAATCCTCCTTCTAAGGTTCTGCAAGCATAGAACTGCAATAAGGCTTAAGAGAGTAAATTCTTGAGCGATGGGCTTGCGCTGGCACCAGAACTGCCATTTGTTCCGTTAATATTTGTATGCCTGCTGCTGCTCGTCGGACCTGCGGGCGCGATGACAGGTGTATCGTCTAATTTCACTGGTGGGGTCCGACCTCGTGGGTCAACATGTGCTTGCGAAACCGGAGGGGACTGCGTTGGCGCACTAAGAACGCGGTCGGCAGAGTATACACGTGCCGGTGGTCCCCCGTTCAATGCACTGAGTGAGTGCTGTGGAGAATGTCGAACCATCGTTGAGTGCACATCTGGAGGTGACGCCGATGGGGCGTATGGTCGGGGCCCCGCCGGGTGAGAAAGATGGGGAGAGGGTATAGAGACTGGCCCATAAGGGCTCTGGTGAGTGGGAAACGGCTGGGGAGGTGGAGGAGGAGGATGAGCTCCGCTCGTGTAATGATGCGGCGGGGCATGGTGTGAAGGAGCGGGCTGGAAGCCATTCATATGGTGCGGTGGGGGTGGTGGAGGCCCTCCGCGGTAGCTAGCAACTGGAATGCCATTGCGAAGCTTATCCCCATAATCGCCGGGACGCTGTTCATATCCCGGATACCATTCTGGTCCATTAGAAGGCGGCGGACCAAGAGGCCTAGGCAACACCCCGGTTTGAGGAGGATGGGAATGAGGAGCGTAAGGATGGCTGTGATATTCTGGAAGACGTGGTGCGGGGAGGACTGGCCGCTGAGCCGAGTAAGGAGACGGCCGAGGCTCTGGAGAGGGTTGGGCAGGACCGGCAGGTATCTGCTTGAGATGGCATTTATGACACTCGTATGACTCCTGATTCTGTTGGCCCAATGATGCTTCGGCATTACCCGCTAGTCCATTCCTATCAGCGGGATTAAATTCACCATTAAGCTTTGTGAGAGAATGCTGAGAGGGATTTCGATGAATATATGGTGGGCTTGCTGAGGCCGCAGGCGGAAATCTTGGTTCATTCATCCCAGCTCCGTTGAGTAGGGGTGCCCTGTGATCTGCAGCCGTGGTTCGCCGCGACTTATCGATAGGCCACCACCGAGGGGTGTATGCGGTAGAGCAACGCGCACATTTTCTTGTTGCCTCCGTGCCAGTGATCTGGGCGGGTGCATGATTCTCGGAATCAATAGCCATCTCGTCTGTAGCTTCCTCAGTGGACACCCCGGTATTCTTAGAGTTATCCTTCGTTGTAGGCGGAGGAGCGGTAACGCCATTGACAGCGGATGCCCGTCGGTGTCCGGCCGACGTCGCATTGTGTTGTGATGCACTGACAGACTGCTGAACATACGCCGCTCTACGCAGAGTCCCAGTCAAGGAGAGGTCGGCTTGTTTGTAGTTTTGGACAAATCGCTGGAGGGCGTTGACACCTTCTTCCTCCGTCGGCTCGCCTACTGCATGAACAACAGACGGTACTATGTGATGGGGGCACCAAATTCCCGCGGAGGCTACTCCTACTTCATCCCTAAGTCGTACACTGTGCACAGTATCTCTCTTAGAGCTCTTAACGGGTGTAATATCGAAGCCGAATGTGTACTGCGCCTGGAACGCGCAACCGACATGGAACTGAGCATTGCAGCCGCTGAAATGGCATGGCACACAAGCACCACTGTTTGACTTGCAGATTTTGCAAACCTCGCGGTACTTGTCTGCCGGAATGAGTGCAAATCCTTCAGCCGGTTCAAGCTCTTTGGAGTTGGCAAACTTGATCTCAGGAGTCCAAACCGCACAAGCGACATGTACCCAGTTGTTACCATCAGTCCGCTTCAGAGGTTCTCGAGGACCGATCGGCTTGCCTACGGCTTCCTGCCTTTGCCGATAAAGCTTGATAGCTTCGTTAACCATCTCCTTCTCTAGCCTCTCCTTTTCCCGATCCCGCTCAGTCTTCTTCTTGTGTGTCGACCTTGGAGCTTCCATCAACTCATGCTCTGTCCAGGTCACAGGACACAAAACACACTCGTAACAAGTCGAGAACAAGGGATTTCTGTCATTGGTACACATGTCGCATAGCCATTTGACGCAATTCCGTGACGGGCTGACTCCGTAGCAGCTTCGATGAACGGTTAGCCGGCAATCCCTACAGGATAAATGTTGGTCGCCCATAGGTTCCATCTTGTTACAGACGGCACAAGGGAGTGTTTTAGCCTTGGGTGGATCGGGGACAATCGGTGCCGGTTCTGGGGCCTTCTCTGGTGCCGGCTTCTTCTTCGGTGCCGGTTCCACGGATGTAGCAGTTGAAGTCGCGCCACTGTCCTTGTCGTTGGTGCGCCCCTTCTTTTTTGTGGCCTCTTGTACTTGAGGGTTGGCTGTCACAGGAACACCAATCGAGGCAGCAGTGGCAGCGGTTGCACTATTGATGCTAATCGGAGTCTCGGTGGAAATAAGGAGCTGTGTCAGCAGCTCCTCATCAACACGCCGGCGCCACGACTTGTTGCCACTTTGAGATATTTTCTTGGCGACTTCATCGACATTCTCCCACTGAATTCCATATTTTCTCCATAGTAGAGCGCATCGTAAGCAGAGAGCTACCGTAAGCTGTGGCCCCTTATCTCGTTGTTTTGAGGATGGTTCGCTTGGAGTTGTAGTTCCGGGCGGGATCCCAGGGGCACGCCGCCACTGGCGTGAAGTACGTGTAGAGCAGAACTTGCACTGAAAACCACGCTTTTTCTCAACGGCCTTCTCATTATCATAGGCTGAATCATCATAATCATCTGCCACGTCATCCACAAGCTTTGCGGGGTTGTTCCGTTTGGCTTCCTTCTTGCCCCGCCTACCTTCATAATGATCCCAGATCTGGTGACCGCGGGCTGTCTTCTTCCACATGTAGTAGAACCGCACAATTTGATAATGCGGTACAGTACCGACGTGTTTCGTCAGGTTCCGCCACTCCGATCCGTACTTCGCAACGCCCTGCTCGAAGGCTTTTACTTCTTCAGGACGCAAATGGGGTTCCTTTAGATCCTTGTACTTGTTCATCTGCTTCAATTTCGAAAGAGCAGTCTCGACATCGAAACTGTTTGCATAGAGCAACTCCAAAGCCTTATCCAGGAAATTTGTTGAGTACTTTTCGACCCCAAGATCAGGCGCTATCTCCTTTGCTCTAGCCATATAGTCGTCGATGAGCTTCTCTCGATCCGCAGCGCTGAGATCCGCACCAGGCGCATCGTCTTCGCCCCGAGAGGGTATTTGGGTCGCAGTGGGCATCTTGAACATTAACTCCGCTGTGCGCACCTGCTTGCCGTTCACGGTAACCGGCTCATCTTCACCGCGTCGTACATATCCCTGCGGCTCATCCATAACCCATTTTGGTCTGTTTGCCTTCTCTTGCTTCGCAGCTTCAAGTGCGGCTAGGGCCTCTTTCGAGAGCTTCGAGTCCTTGCGACCTCCAGAACTTTTCATATATTTCTTCTTGATATCGGTTGGCTTGACATATTCCACAGGGCGCCCTGGCCAAGGGTTTACGATCGCCTGGAACCGCGGTCCCAACCGAGAGCTTGCTCGAGGATATATCCGGTCGTCATAGTCCAGCGCATCTTCAACACGGCAGTGTATGCCCAAATAGCGGTAAGGCCACATCCTGGCCTGCGCAACCTGTTCTTCTGTGGCTGGCCGAGGGGCTTCTTCTTCGACAACGGCAGGGGTGCTGCTTGTTGTGCCGTTCGCACCGTTGGGCTCTTCCTCCTCCTCTTCGACGATTTCTTCTTCAACTTCCGCTTGGGACTCTCCAAGGATTGGAGTGTTTCGAGCCTCAAGTTTCCGCTCCTGGGCACGACTGCAGGCCGCACAAGCCCATGCAAATCCGCGAGCGGGCTTCTTGGTAAGAACAGGTCGTACACAATACATATGATATGTATCGTGGCACACGGCGCAATCCACGGAATCAGTGCTACAAAATATGAGTATATGGTAACATCGACTCACAGGTATAGTCATACGTACCTCGCAGCATACAAACTGCAGCGCTTGCAGGTTTTGACGGCGCTGGTCAGTTCTTTCCTTTTACCGATCTCGACAAGAACAAATTTCCAGCGATCATCAAGGACTCTTTTGACATTCGCTGGGACGTTGATCACTCTTTTTGTAGGAATGACCTCATAGTACCGATGAATATATCTGTCAAACATCTTGTCATACCAAAAACAGTCCCGAGTCTTTCTGTACTCCTCAAGATCGTCAATCTCCGAGAGGTGCTTAATCTGACACTTTCCCCGTAACGAAGTAAGCGGGCATGTATCGGAATGCATGGATGCAAACACAAGTCTCGTATCTGCAACTTTGCGCTGTATATCACGTGGCCTGTAATACCAATTAACGCGCACTGCCTCAATGGAACCGGAAGGCACATCCTTGTTTGGAATGAACTCCATGATACGTGCCAAGTAATACGGTTCTCCTGGGGGTTCACAGATGAGGTAAACGTGGTCTATACTCAAGTCTCAGTAACTTCCGGGATATTGAACTCGTTCCATAGAATGAACAAATTGGGAACAAAAAAAATTAAACTAAATAAAAAGAAAACTGACCGTTTACGGAAAACGTTGTGCCATCGTCAGCTGTTAGTTTGCCATCTTCTAGATGAGCGCCTCGATTCTCAAAAGAGACCATGTTCGAGTTTGAGTCACTCTGGCCTTGACTGGCGCCGGGGGCCGTGGTAAAGATCTTTTTAGATGCGCTCCCATTTGCGGAACTGGAAGTCGTAGCGCTGGCCGGTTGCTTTCGTTTTCTTGAATTTGAAGCACCATTGGCTTCCTCCAGTTTTGCAGAGAAGGACGAGGTACCAGGAATTGAATCTTTGGCAGCAGAAGCGGGACTAGTTCCATTCACCGCCGTTTGACTTTTACGAGAATTTGAAGATGGCGCTGATTTGTCGCCATCCGTTTTAGTGCCATTGGCAGATTGGTTAGGCACACCGTTAGTTCGCTTCGCAGCTTTGGTTGCGGGTTGAGCGATTTCCAAGTCCATATCGATGTCACGGTCCTCCGCGTAGTTGGGGCGAGGAGCCGCATTACGACCTCTGGAGCGCGTCCCATAGGGCGCAGGAGTGGCGGAGGTACTCGGCGGCTCCGTACCCGCAACTTCTGAAGTTGAAGTACTGGCAGTCATGGGTTGGGACTGCCGTTCGTTGAGGGTGGCGAGCCCTTGGGGGATGGGAGAGTCGGCAGAACCCGTTCGGGATGACTGGCCAGGGGTGGGCATGCGACGTTGACCCGCGGCAGTTGCTGCAGCGGAAGAGGAAGAATTGGGCCTCACGTGGTGTTGCTGCGACTTCTGGGGCGGTGACCTATCCGAGGCCATGGCCAACCCTGAGACGCGACAAAAACAAAAGCTAAATCAAGATGGGTTGGAGGGTGGCATATAACCCCCTCAAGGTGGCGTCAAGGCCTTGCAAAACTGCCTACAGCACGGTGATGTGAACTTCAGCAACAAGCCGTAGCGGTTAGTCGAGCCCTCATAAGCGTGAGTTTGCAGATGGGCGGATGTAATGGTCGTATGGATCAACCGAATGGAATATGAAGGGGGGGAAGTCAAAGTCGGAAGGGAGACGAAAAGGCCCTGTGGTGCGGTGTTGACCGCACGAAGGACTGAAAGTGATACTTTGACGGCGGATCCCAGTGGTCGGTAATAACTTTCCTCTTTTCTTTTCTCCCCCGTTGAGACTCCTCTAATTCCCGCAAGGGAGTGGGAAAATCAGTGTTGTGCCAATGTCGGAAAATGAAATGCACCAGATGTGCGGGAGGAATATCAAGATCGACAGGCCCCGAAAGATGACCAGAATAGACTACTAAGTGGACGTGAAAGAAGTCCGTGGCAACAGCAGGGGAAACGGAACACTGATGTGTGGAAGATGTACAGGAGCAGAATGCGATAAAGCAAAGAAAACCAAAAAGGTAATCAAGGAGGTAGGAAGAGAAGAGAAGGAAAGACAGAAGGGCCGCTGAAGCTGTCAAAATAGTCAAATGAAGGTAACGGTGGTAGAAGAAATCAAACCACTAGGCTCGTGGGGTGAGTGCTCCAAATAGCAAATGGATCAGTAGGCCGTAACCAACAGGACGGAACTAGTTCGTAGTTCGGCCGTAGCTAGAAGGTTTGACCAGGGCTACCGAGACGGCGAGGGCCAAAATGATATAGGCACAAGGAAGGGAGAAGAGTAGAAGGGAAGATGGTAGACTAACATAAGTAGAATCGGGACGAGAGAAACATGCAGAGGAAGAAGTGGGACAAGAATGGAAAAGGCGACAAGCCCAGAGAAAGAGAGAGTAAAGAAGAGAGGGAAGAGAAAGAGACAAGAAGAATCAGGAAAGCCGTCCAGGATCCCGACCAGTCCACGTCCTCGCCCCTAGTCCCGATATGTTAATATGACGGATCCTCCATCCACCAAGAACCAGAGAAAATCGCGATTACTCTCCTTTCCTTTTCGTTTTATGGTTTAATACATGGTCCAGTGTCCCGGTGCTTTGGCTAGCCTTCCCGCGTCGCTAAAGCATTTTCTAATTTTTTTGCTTTCTTTTTTTTCCCTTGGGTGGGTGGTATTGCCTATAGTATAGCCATTACTTTGTTCCCCTTACTCTATTAACGCGGCGTTGTGGCCCGCTGGGTGATCTACGTGGTTACTGGGTTTAGCGGGATACGTTTTAGCAATATCACGGATGCTTGTCGCTGGTCTTGTTAGAAAGGGATTGTGTGGGCCGAGCGACCCGATGTAAAGAATGATGTTGATACCCGGGAGGGGCCATGGAAAGGATCAATTAGGACGAGGACGGGGCTCGATGGAAGGGGATAAAACCAGAAGGACTCGTGCAGAGTGTCTTAAAGGGGAAAACGAAAAGAACATGGAAGAAAGAAAGAAAGATAGAAAATGAAAATGAAAATGAGAATCATGGAGGATGAAAAGAGAATTTTCTATGTTTAAATATAAAAAAGATGGCCTAAACCAGACTAGCATTTCCGTTGTTCATTCATTCTACCCAAGTTTGTACTCCATTGAAGAAAAACAACAGGCTTCTTTCCCCCTCGAAAATGAAGGGGAGGGGAGGGGACGGAAGATCAAGCAAAAGTAAAATATGGAAATTAGGAAAGAGGGTATGGACATTGGAGACACATAATCTGTGGCAGGAATGTTGTCACGTAGGGCAGCGCATGCGCGGATCTGGAAAATCCCAAATGCCAAGTCTATCGAGGGAAAAGCAGGCGCAGCATGTCTTGAAGCGGAGGAGAGACAGTAGGCTGACTCTCATGCTCATATAATTACGAACTAATATTACTATGGCGCACTAAGATGATACTAAGTTGTCTGGATCCATGATACTCCTATCTTACCGGGGATAAATTCCCAGAAGGTAGACGGTAAGTTCGAAGTAGGGGTACAGTATACGGATGGGTGATACCGCATTATTACTGCAGGTCATTTTCTTTTTGGAAATCTGCCCACGTCTCAGAATTTGCAGAACAACCAACTTGACCTTTTTTGGGTGGGGATGATATCATCCGATGAATGATGCCGGGTCAGAGCACGGAGTGATACTGGTTCGCACAGAGGGCTTACTCTTGGGAACTAACTACTAGATAAGTAAGTTAGGTATCCTCAGATAGCTACATATTTATTGGTATGAAAACGATCTTGGGGGTAGAGATGAAGTTTGTCGGACCTATTTCCCCCCCTAAGTGTCGGGTTAAGTAACGGTAATCACAACCCTCGCCAAACAACTTAATCGATAGTGCCTAGAATAATATTTTACGAGGGGGGATGTGGAGGGGCGTATTTTGCAAAATGGATTGTACAACCGAGCGATCAGAGGAGGGCGTGGATGGATACGTATCTCTGAAAATGGTAAGGTTCTACCTACTACTTAGGTCCACGACCGAAAACTCGGTTCAAAATGACCATAGAGAAAGGGAGCATGGTGCAGGTCCCATGGTTCCATTTCCTGCAGGCTAGGCGGTTAGCGGTGATTAGCAGCTACACAGTAGATCCTCAATCATGGAGGTTCTTTATGTAGACTACAGCTGATCTGTCATGACAATGAGATAGCCTGTCAAGGATAATGGCGTGCCGATGCTGATAGAAGGTAAAACAAAAACAAAATTGTTTCGTCCGACTGAAAGGGGGCCATCACAGTAAGGTTGAGGTGATGATAACACATTCCGGTGGCCGCGGAGGAAAGCCCTTAGCGTCATTTATGATTTTATGTAGGGCACTGAGGTCTTACTGGGGTCTCCCCCGCGAGGGCGGACCTTCTCTGGCTCGATTTTTGTCTTGGCTATCCTTCTCTTCATTATGCAACCGCAACGGTCTTATCAACAAACGCAATCCGCGTATGAATCGGGTCAACGGCCGACAATCAATCAATAAAATTCTCAGTTGCATTTGCCTCCGATCCAGTGCGCTCTGATACGAAGGTCCTAGACGTTAACTCTAAACCAGTCGAGCGACCTACGTACCTTAGGTACTTGTTAGATCATATACCACCATTAACTCGGGCCAATGACAATCACCGCAACAAGAGACGAATTCTCCACGGCCGATGATTTGTTGCCCGGTGGTTGTCCTGGCCTTTGAGTTGCCACATTATAACCTGCCACACGACCGAAACAAAATGTCCGTCTCGGGTAAGGGTAAATTGGAGGGAGTGAGTGTCAACAATATTGGTAGTATCGGTAGTAGTCTAGCGTCTGGTGCGTTTTCGACTAAAAGAAGCCTTGACGCCGCGTGTCCTTTTGGGTTTGATTGAGTGCAGCCTTATATCTAGCAGTGAGTGGTCAAATCTATTACTTGTACTCTTAACCATAACATGGTTTAAGATGGCCAACGCTAAGCTGTGAGAACGATTGTACCAAAGAATATCTATCATCGCTTACTGTCCAGTGTCGAATTATCTCTCGTCATCTGACGGTCTACCCAATCACATTACATCTTAACCTTAGCTCGCTAGGCTGAAAAAATAAAAATATATTCAAGTTGGCAATATGAGGGTTGTGGTCATCTCTTTAGGCAAAGGTGATAGGAGCTTAATTGTTCCCGAGGAAAGACAAGCAAATGTATCTTCTTTCAGCCATTTCCCTCCTGCTTATTTAGGCAATGAAAAACGGATTTGATTATGTCCATGAGTTGTGAGAGCATAATAATAAAATAATAATATAATGAAAAGCTCCATACGGAGTAAGAGTAATACCCAGTAGGGCCTTAGTAAAAGGTTCAAGTTGCTACTTGGTTTCGGCCGTGGTGGTCACATCCAAGTGGACCACGGATGAATTTTTTTTTTCTTTTCTGGCATCCATCCTTCTGGGAAGCCATGGCCTTTCGCCCGACTCACCCGTGTGTGGTAGCATAAATTTCCACTTTCCGCTTTCCTTTTTTTTTTTTTTTTTTTTTTTTTACAATACATGAGTATACAAAAAATGAGAAATCAACCAGACCCTTCTATATTTATGATCCTCAGGGAACTAACGAGTTAGAAGTGAGGGGACAATGTAATGAAGACATCCGGCGTCAAGGGGGACGTCAATAACTAGTAGTACGGAGCACTCCAAGCCACTCGTGTACACAGTTGCGGAGCATAACAACCAGGGCAAATTAGTCAGTAGTGGGAGGCAAGTATCATCAGGTGATCATTGTGCAGGGTATAAACCGCCCTTTCAACCTCTCAACCCGAGCAGAAGCGACAGAGAGGATGACTGAATAACTAGAAAACAGAATATGATCAAGGCCAAAGATAGTATCTAATACTCTATAGTATACATAAATTTATTGTGTTGGATGTTGAATGGAATCATGAATTATTCACACACTTACCCGTAACTAAAATATTTTATTTAATCTTCAGAGGCGCGGAAAATAGAAGAATGGAATATGTCTGTGCTTGAGGGCGGCCGTCCAACATACTGGATCCAAGGGTGGGAATCGGTGGGCTCCCATTTGCCCTCTGCAAACATGGTGGACAGGTAGTTAGATTACCGCGTTGGGTACAACTTATCCGGGTGAGTTATTGAACTAAAGCAGGCCAATCTTTGTTGGGTTAGGCGACTGCCGCGACTCATCCCTCAATGGGCTTGCTGATCACCAGGGCTCCGGTTAGCGGATGAGACGATCCAGGAACGTTTTGCGCTGGGAATTGGCTGCATTTCCGATCCGCCTTGGAGCCTTAGGCAGAGATGAAGTGTTTGTTTATTGAAAGCGTTCCGGAGGCCAATGATAAGACCCAGGGGCTTTTCTGCCTCAGGCTACGGCGACTGGGGCTAGGTGCAATTACTAGTACTAGGTAGAATCCCACAATGACCGCGTTGCGCGTTGTTGCCTCTCATTGATCGTGATTCTTACCTCCTACTTAAGTGTTGAATTTTCTACTAGTATTATTACCAGCATCTTGCTTACTTAGAATCCAGGAAAGTTCCTCAGAACACCTTCTTGATACGGACCGTAAATAATCAGCATATAATTTATTTCTACTACAGGTGCTGAGGTGAAATACAAGACCACGAGCTGTCGGTATTTGTGAATGTAAACACTTAATTTCCAAGCAGCTGGTGCCCCCTGAACTACTGTCATTGGTATTGGGTATATTCATGGTAGCTTGTTTACCATCACACCTGTTGTCAGGTGATAAATGCCCAAGACATGTCAGCGCGGTCCGGTCAGCCATTTCAGTTCCATGGCTTCCAGACCACCATTGATGTTGCTCGTCAGCAAAATGACCAGGACAATGCTCATAAAGTTCCCGTTCCAAGTCACCCTACCTCTACCAGCCACTTGAATTCTCGTCCAGTCGATTTTGTCCGGCCTTCTGTGGCCCCTTCCAGGAGTCGTCTAACTGCCAGCGAGATCCGTCCTGTGGCGGCAAGTATACTAGAAACAAAGGAGGAGCAGCAACCGGAAACAGTCCCCAGTGAAGACTATGTCTATGACCCTTGTTTATTCTTAGAAAATCCCCGGTATGGATTGTCACCGGCGCTAGTATCTAACTTTGCTTCTGTTGGTGTCAAAAGCATCTATCCATGGCAGGCTTCATGTCTGCTTGCCCCGGGTCTACTTGAGGGTGAAAAGCATTTGGTCTATACGGCCCCTACAGGAGGAGGGAAGTCTCTTGTAGCTGATGTTCTGATGCTGAAACGTATCATCGAGAATCCTTCTCGTAAAGCCATTTTGGTTCTTCCATACGTCGCACTAGTCCAGGAAAAGTCGAAATGGCTTAAACGCATGGTTCAGGATGTTGAAAAACGCATCGACGACATCGATGATCAAGCAGGTGGTGCAAATCCATACCATCAACGTTGGAAGAAGCTACAAAAGTCGATCCGAGTCACTGGTTTCTTCGGAGGAAGCAGGTCAACCGATACCTGGGCCAATACAGATATTGCGGTTTGCACTATTGAGAAGGTTTGTCAGCGCTGTATGCAGTTGTATACTGGACATATTTAATATATATTAGGCTAATTCACTCATCAACACTGCTATCGAAGAACACACCATCGGAGATTTGGGTGTCGTTGTCCTGGACGAGCTGCATATGCTTGATGATGAGCATCGCGGGTATCTTCTGGAGCTAATGGTCACCAAGATCCTTCTGCTGCAGCAGGATATCCAGATCATTGGCATGAGCGCCACTTTGTCGGTATGGCTATTCTTTGTCAATAGTGTCGATGTTTAGAAAGCAGCCTGACAGACCATCAGAACACTGAATTACTTGCAGAGTGGATGAATGCAAATTACTATATCTCAACATATCGGCCTATTCCGATCGATGACTATCTTGTATATGAGAACGCGATTTATCCCGCAGAAACCTCGAGGCAGCTATTCCAGACAATCACACAATCTCCATCAATGTCCACCATATCCCTTACGGACACTATGCCTCCCCATCGTATAATCCAGCCCCCAACATCTCGAGCATTTGCAAATCCAACCACAAATGCGACGGTAGCGTTATCAGTCGATACGGCTGCTGCAGGATATGGTGCATTGGTTTTCTGCGGTAGCAGACAAGCTTGTCAACTTCATGCTTCTATCATTAGTGAAGCAATGCCAATACCAGCCGCAGTAGATCCAAATGAATTAAGCAGACGATTGGACCTGCTCGCCGAACTACGAAGTCTTCCAAGTGGTCTTGATCCAGTTCTCGAGAATACATTAGTCAGAGGCGTGGCTTTTTACCGTAGGTACTTCAGGGCGACTACCGCTTCGCATTGATACGGACTGACTTTGTTCTAGATGCGGGCATGACAACAGAAGAACGTGATTTCATAGCGCAGGCTTACGATCAAGGCGTTTTGAGGGTTCTCATAGCCACTTGCAGTCTTGCGGCCGGAGTCAATCTTCCTGCCAGGAGGGTCATTATTAATGGTGTTCGGATGGGACGTGACTTGGTGGGACCAGCAATGCTGTAGGGACAACCCCTTACACATTTCAAAAAACCTCGTACTAACCGTTGAAGGCGCCAAATGTGTGGGCGGGCTGGTCGCAAGGGAAAGGATGAGGCGGGCGAGACCTACCTCATTTGTGGAAAGTCCGAGCTACAGGCAGTCTGCGATCTGCTGGAAGCTGGTATGCCAGCAATTGAGAGCTGTCTAACGCCAGAGAAGCGTGGCCTCAAGAGGTAGATGACCAAAATGAACGAGAAATAGTCATGAGCTCATACCTGTTTAGGGCGATTCTGGAAGCTATAGCCACGGGCCTCGTCTCTGGTTTTGAAGCGATCAAGGATTACGTGAAATGCACCCTTCTTTATCGGACCACAGACAAAAAGATAGTGTATAATGTTATGAACGCTGCGCTCCAAGAATTGGTCAGCGAAAATCTTTTGCATCAAAACGGTGACGAATCATATGTTGCGACCCAACTTGGCCAAGCTATTGCTGCATCTGGATTCGCACCTGAGGATGGTCTTTTTATTAACGAAGAGCTAAGCCGAGCGTTACAGGCTTTTGTGATGGATGGTGACATGCATATCTTCTACATGTTCACCCCCCTCCAGGTAGCGACGACCACACAAATCAATTGGCCCATTTTTCGAGACCAGCTAGACAACCTTGACGAAAGCGGGCTGCGTGCTTTGCAATTTGTTGGTGTTCAGCCGGGCTTTGTAAACAGAATGTATGTTGATCTGAAAGATCGCGCAAGAGCGTACTAATAAGGCCACAGGGTTCAGAGCGGTTCATCTCTCAAAGAGGACACTCCAGAGCAGATCAAACTGGCCGCCGTCTACCGTCGCGCTTACACCGCGCTTCAGCTTCGTGATTTGAGTAATGAAGTCCCCCTATCGGTGGTCGCCAGTCGTTACCAGACCCCTCGCGGGACAGTTCAGTCATTGGCCCAACACTGCCACGGGTTTGCCGCTAGTATGGTCAAGTTCTGTCAACGCATGGGCTGGGGCATGCTTGCAGCAGTCCTTGATCATATGCGGATTCGGTTGGAAGCCGGTGCTCGTGCTGATTTATTGGAGATGGCTCAAGTCACATACGTCAAAGGCCGGCTAGCTAGGTTACTACGAGACAAGGGGTTCCGAAACTTGAGGGCGTTGGCAGAGGCCAATGCAAAGGCCCTTGTTCCCATATTAATGATGGTAAGATGAATGTCGCTCTGAACAGAAGATTCATTAACTTGCACCAGGTAAATCCACGAAAAGCACAGAGAAGCCAAGCCCACCCCTCAGAAGCACAACGGTATGCCAAAAAATTGCTTGCCAAAGCAGAAGTAATTGTTGCATCAGCAAATAAAGTTTGGGGTACGTATATTGTTTCGCAGCGTTCAGTATCTATCCTACTAATGATGCCACAGAACGTGAAATGCAAGTCGAACTGGATGAGTAAGACATGATACTCTGGTGTATAAGAGGTAATGAATTGGCAATTTTTTTTTTTTTGGAAACTTCACGAAAACGGGGTCACTCATGCTCAGGTATCGTATGGCGCATTGAACGGGTTACCTAACATATATATAGCATACAAGGCTATGATGTGTATATACATAGAAGTTGAGACTTTGGGGTGTATAGCTGATTTACAATGGTATTTAGCGTACTAGAACTTATAGAAAGCAGCTGTCTTCTAGCCAGTGAAGAGGATACATGACTACAATAGTATCTGTGGCAACGCATTGGTCCGAAGGGAATCTAATAAAACTAATCTAACCCCCGTTTAGCGTATTTTGAGCCTTCATAACCTCACCCTGATCTACAAAATCCACAAGGACCACATTAGGCAGCCGTTTATACACGGACCGACATAAGTCGGACTGTGCCCCGATACTCCCATTGCCCGAGACAGCATTGGTTTTGGGCGCACGGATCCTGTCGGGCACCAGGACCCCCAGCACATTGACATCTAGGAAATGATTGACGATATACATGCGCCCGTCCGCGGACGCGCCAGAAGGCCGATCGATACTGCAATTCGGGAACGAGGCATCCGTCACATCGTAGGGCGTCTCGAAGAAGTAGCCGAATTCGTCCAATATATATGGAACGGACTTAGTGTCGGCACCGTAATCTAGTAGCAATATGCTCAATACACACGTCCTATCGGAACAAGACCAACGAAACTGTCTCATACACACAGTGGAGACTTTATATCTCCACTGCTATATAGGTACCACTCAAGGCATCCACTCCAAGATACTACTAGTAGTACCTAATCCGTACTCAAAAGAAACCAAAAGGAAGACACGTGTACTTACCCAAAAATACCACAAGTCGCTTCCCCGTACTAATCAAGTCTCCCAATGTCGGCCACGAATCCATGGCCAGCACAGCCGGCGACGAGCTCGGCACGAACGCATAATCCTTAATCCCGGCACTGGCGAATACCTCATCGAACCGCGACACGGGGAAGCCATCGCCATTCGTAAGCAGCAGGGTTACCACTTCGTCCGGATGGCTGTCCAACCAGGTCTTGACCGTGCCCAGGAAGGACTCCAGGGTTCCGGCGTCCTCGAGAAGACAGGATGTATGGCATAGTTGAATGGTATTGGCGTTGTCAAGGGCTTTATGGGTTTGGCCCTGCAGGAAGCGGATTCCCAGGTCCAGTTGTTCTGTTACCTCCAGGTTTTGATTTTGTTGTGGGAGTGGGCCGACGAAGGGGCTGTCGTGGGCGCCCAGTTGGGTGATGTTGGAATACTTGCGGGTGCAGAATGCGGATTGGCCATTGCAGGTTGATGGAGCGCATTGGGCGATTTGAATGACGGAGAGGAGGAAGAGAGGAAATAGTATGTAGGAGAGGATGGGATGTTTGTTGGAAGGCATTATATTATATATGAAGGGCTACTAGTATTGCAAGGGTATCATGTCTTGGTACTAGACTGAAAGGATATTGCCGTTTCTATATTCATTTTGCCTTAGTGAAGGAATCTCGATTATTTATATCTCTGAATTCTTGTCCGAACTAGGTTGAGGGCTGAATGCTACCAAATGATCAAATCATGCAGTGCTGAAGAATGAATGTATGGCATGTGGCCAATCAATCCCTTGTGACTGGCCTTGTGAAAAGCGCTATAGAGAACGTCGGAGGGGAACAATATAGATAAAGGTTAATTTTCTCTTCAGAAGGATTAGTGTGACTACAGGAATGGAACAGGGCAGCGCTATGCTGAAGACGAGACAAGGATCTTAAATGAAAGAGTTGATCTTGTCCAGTCGATGTAGCTTGGGGTCTGCGGGTGATGTGAATAGTAGTTGGACTAAGGCACCTTAAGGCACACTGGTCACATGCTGATACTGATAAGTTATAACCCACACCTGAGCATATTACTGAGGATACCCTGGATGAAGTATATAACATGACTAGACCATAGTGATACTATTCATATCAATAAGTGTAGTCACCTGGAAAGAAACCCATCAACATAGGCCAGAAGCCCGCTTGATATATGGCATCGTAGTGAATGCGATATACTCTAGTCATTGAATAAGTGGTACTGTCTAAAAGACGAGCCTGGATAGCCCCCATTCATAATAATTTATAATTCCCACTTAAACATTGTGATGACCCATCGGGTTACTATTCTAAGTCATTGTTGTTCTGCAAGCTGCTATAGGGCCTGTCTTGCAACATAACACTGCTTTGCATACAACGCGCATAGCACTTTAAGTGATGGCTGAGGTATGATTAGATGCCCAGACTGCGGCAGATGAAGATGGTCTGGATAATCAATAGGAGAATAAGGATGGTGTGAGTATAAGGAGACGCTCTCTTGGAACAAATCCCCAGCAGCTCTATAGTATGTGTCAACAATGACATTATTATGACTGACAAGCAAGAAAGGATGAGTTGTTGTGTAATTTGATAGCCACTGGTGGCTTGTGGGGCACCGCCCCCCGGAAGCCAAGCAAAACCAACCAATGTTGACCTGAGGCCGGAAGGGACTCACAGCCTCCAGCTCTCCTCGTTACCTTCCGTCGATGATCCTCATCTTCCCCGACTTGCGACAAAGCCGAGCTCGTGGGTACTCTTGCTCGGTTTACACAACCACTTGCCAGTTAATTACATCCAGATCCTGACTCAGTCGTCCATCGGGAGTATTCTCCTGCTAACCAGTCGGATTGTCGGCAACCGCTCCTCCGTTGTGTTCCGCACCTAAGGTATCCATCTATCGGCCCGCACTCGGCCAGTCGTTCACTGAAGCTTTGTGGCCTGAGATTGTCAGACAGTCATCAACCAGAACGTATCGGTGCCGCATTTAAATCTTGATTCCCGGGACCGCCTTTTCCTGCGATATTGTCGAAGCGATGGTCATTCGAACATATTGCTGATGAGCTCCATGATTGAGGGCAGTGATGACCGGGCACGAGAGGATGAGCTCGACTTGGGGGAAGAGGACGAGGGAGATGTTCAGCCAAAGACTAACGGTGCCTCTGTCGATGGGGTGTCACCTGAGGGGTATGGGGAGGGCTCAATGGCATACATCGAAGAGGATCTCCCCGATGTAGCTAGCCCAAACCATTCGTTCGATAGAAGGAACACCCAACTTGACGCCGGTACGGGCAATATACCATTGTCGCCCCATATCAGACAGCTTGGTACTCCCGGAAGCGTCGACGAGACAGCTTCCACTCCGGATGATACTCCTTCTTTGCATGTGTGTTGCGACTGCTGTTTTCAGCCTTGCTATCCGCTGATAACTTTAGGATTCTCTTTTGTCATCGCAAAGTAGCAATGCTTTGGTCCTTCGAAGCTCGTCTCGTGCTAGTCCAAGCCCGTCGCATCGTCCCTTCGATCTCCGCTTCCAGTCTCGCCTTTCGTCTCCGTCTTTGAGCGGGGCTCGACCGTCCTCGCCGTTTTTCGCTCACATTCACTCCCGACAGTCGTCGCTTACGAGCCGCCTCACTCCGGGTACCGTGGATTCCGATGCTGAGACTCCCCTAGGCCCTTGGGATGTCATGCGGTGGACTAAGTTAAGAAAAATAACTGGCCAGGCATTTTCGGAGGTCGGTAAACGTAATTTTGGCTATCCCACATGTTTGGCGGTCTCTACGACCATAGTGATTGGAACGTCCAAGGGAATTATCCTGGTGTTTGACTATCAACAAAGTCTCAAAGCGATCATTGGACAGGGGACTAAGGGTACGTTGGGAGCCTGCCCCGCCTTGTTGTTCTGGTCTCCGTTGACTTCTACATATAGCTACCGAATGTGGAGCAATCACGTCGTTGGCACTATCCGCGGACCACACGACGGTTGCCGGGGGACATGTCTCGGGCGATATATTCACATGGGAGATTGTGAGGCCGGCGCGGCCTTTTCTTCAAATACCCCCTCTCTCCGAAACTCATATCGATACTCGCACTGCCGATGGTCACCTTCCTGGATCGCCTGTCATTCATGTAGGCTTCCTTGGCACAAGGCGCACTGCGCTCGTATCCGCCGACAAGTCAGGGATGGCTTTTTCACATCTTGCGACTCGTGGCCTGGGCGCGATGGGACGGACAGTGAAGACGACAAGGATCCTGGGTCGTTATCCCCAGCATATATCGCACGGCAACCGGCCGCGAAAGCCAAGCTCTGTCCTTGCCTTTTCACCCCTCCCACTTGGAAACGTTGAGCAGCCAACTGATTCTTTGGGATTGGTTGCGATGCTTACACCATATCTCCTAGTAATTGTCTCAACAACACCTGTAGCACAGACCCAACATAAAGCTCCACGCCCAAAAGAGGTTGCCGCCCATGGCGCAATGACTGGAGCATTGGCATGGTTTCCAGCGATTAAGCTCAAGGGCAAGGACGCGCAAGTTTCAAAAACAAAACTTGTTTATTGTTGGTCAAATGTGTTGACTATCTTAGACGTGTCTGAGATTGAAGCAGACGAATCACCCAGCAGGGACAGACCACCCAGCCTGGAGTTTAAAGCGCGGAGCAGATGGAAGGCCGAAGAAGCAATTGTTGCTGTGCAATGGCTGAGTCGTTCGGTCCTGGCAGTGCTCACTATAACGCAACAATTACTTATTCTTGAAGATCATTCTATGCGTGTAACGGATAGCATCGATCTTCTTAACAAACATATATACCATGCCGATTTGTTCTCCTCTCAGCTTCACTCTCTGGTCGAACAGTTTAATGAAGAAGATACCTCAATGCATGGCGTGGTGGCCGATGCTTTTTATATGAGCTTTCGCTCTTATAAAGGGCGTCTGTTTTTGTTGGGCTATAGCGATGCACTGGTTGGAGCCCTTTCCAATTGGGCAGATCGGTTACTTGCACTCATGGAGGCCGGAGACTTTATTGGGGCCATCCGACTAGCAACATCCTTCTACAAAGGCAGCGGAGAAAAGCTCACCATCGGGTTGCCTGATGAAGATGCACTGAGACAGCCCATCGTGCAAGAGAAAATCCTGGAAATGGTGTCAGCTTCGCTGAAGTATGCCTTTGGTCGGAACCAGGAAGCCAACACTGAGCGGCTGAGCAATCGACAGCTTGAGGAATTGGCCGAGGTCTCCATCTCGGCCTGTGTGTGTATGGACGATGAGGATTTTCTTTGGGATGAGGTATTCAACTGGTATGAGGAGCATGACTCGCAGGGCGTCTTCCTTGATGCCCTTGAATCATACATAGTTGAAGGGACAGTGCGCACTCTTCCGCCTACTGCCGTCAAAGCGCTTATCAATCACTTTGCCACGAACCATACTGCCAGCCGGTTGGAAGAGATAATCTGTCTGCTTGACACGGCCACCATGGATATTGACCAAGTGACGACACTGTGTAAACATTATAACTTGTACGACGCATTCATTTACGTCTGGAATCGCTGTGTAGGGGATTATGTGGGGCCACTACAAGAACTCCTAGCATTAGTCCCACCCCAAGGATCTTGGGTTAACGGGGGCTCGGTGGATGAACTTAAACGATATACGAACGCGATGAAGATGTTTCCATATCTCTCGTTTGTCTTAACGGGCCGTGTATACCCTACTGGGAATGACATGGATGACACCGAAGCTACTCAGGCTAAGGCGGCCTTATACGAATATCTCTTCTCTGGGAATCTGTCTGGGGCGGAATCAGGGGTCCACAGTCAATCGAATGAGTTGTTCTCCGATCTGCAAGCTATCCTGAAATTCGATACCCCCAGCTTCATGAGCATGCTCAATGAAGCATTCGAGGATAGTTTCTTGAACGAACAAGAGCCAGACGAGACACCTTTCAAAGGAATATCTATCAATCGGCAATACTTAATCAGCATACTGCTCCAGGTCATGGCACCGTCAACCTTTGCTTCATCTGATACCATTTACCTAGACATGTTTCTTGCTCGCAACCTTCCTAAATACCCCCAGTACATTCTACTCTCTGGAAGCACACTCCACCAAGTCTTGGAGCGATTGTGTCGATATCCAAACCAAGACATGGCAGAGGACTGCGAACTCAGCGCAGAGTATCTCCTATCTTTCTATCACCCTCCAGATGTTCAGAACATGATCCCGCTCTTCCGGGAGGCGCGTTTCTTCCGGATTCTCAAGTCAACCTATCGCTCCGAGAAGCAATTTCCGGAGTTAATTCTGACCTATCTTGAAGACCGTAGTGGGCAAGAGGCGATTTTTACCTGCCTACAGGACTGCCTGCGGGCCGGCTCCGGGTTAGGGAAAAGGCAAAGGCGAGATGTCATAGAAGTGATTAAAACCCATGCTGGCCAGATAGCAGGCATAGATGTCCAGAAGGCCGCTCAGACAATGCAGGATTATGCTCCCGAAACGCATGCAGTGTTCCTTGAAGCTCTGGAAAACGATGCCTACGAACAGTACCAGTACTTGACTATCGTGGTTGACCCTACGACGCATCCCGGCGCTGAGCGGCAGCTTTCGAAGCCAGTAGAGAATTGGATGATAGAGCGCTACGTGCAATTGCTTTGCAAGTACAACCCTTCACACGTCGCTGATTTCGTTGATGAGCTACGAGTTGGCGACGTTCGACTCGAAGAACTGCTGCCTTCAATGGAAGAAAGCGGGGTAGTGGATGCAGCTGTCATTCTGCTGGCCAGGCAAGGCCAGATCAGAGCTGCTATGGACCGTCTCATTGCGCATCTTCAGACACTCGAGTCGGGTCTCGTTGGCATTCTCCGAAGTATACAGGAGACCCCAGACTCCGCCAGCACGGCAGAAGCGATTGATGATCTTGTTGAATCTCTAAACAAGTATGTGCGTGTTGGTACATGGTTGTGCCAAGGCCAGTCGAAAACAGCTAAGAAGCCGCGGAACGGCGAGAGGAATGGAATTGGGAAACATGCTGTTGACCTGCCTCTCTCGTTCGATGAGAAACTCTGGCTCGATCTTATTGAAGCTGTCGTCCGTACTGCCAGTAGTGTGTTTGCCCTGATCCAGAAGGAACACGCGGAAAATAAATTGACCCAACTGGCACCAATGATTCCGAGGATGGGGAGCAATTCGACCCAGCTAATGTCATCTGTCCGTACATTGGTACAACAGGTGTTCACGGCACTGCTCTCCAGCACGGTCCGGGTTGGCGGAGCTTCGACCGAACGCAACGACGTTGCCTTTCTCCGAATTCTGCGAGCATTTCTCACTCGCGCATCCCACTGGTCTCCTTCGCTCCTTGAACTCCGCGCGGTCTTGGCTTCAATCTTCTCAGCTTATACTTACGAGAAGTCACTCCTCGCCCTGGCCAACGGGATGCTGGATCGGGATCTCTTTGTGCATGTGGACGAGGTAACGCGACTGCGTCAAAGGGGGTGGCGGCCGCGAGGCCAGGTGTGTGAGGTCTGCCGGCAACGCATTTGGGGGCCTGGGGTTGGCTCTGAGTTCTGGGAGGCATGGAAGCAGAGGCAGGCGGATGCCCATCAACGCCGAATGTCACGACAAATTGAAGGGCGGCTTGACCCTGCGGTCGCCCGTGGGAAGGGCAAGGCGGCGGCAGTGGCCGAGGCGGGTCAGGCGGCACACTTCCATGATGGACATGCGGACGTGGAGTCAGTAGGTGACATGCGGGGATCCCCAGAAAGTGGCAGTGAGATGCCGATCGGGCCCGCGGTGGTCTTTTCCTGTCGACACTTGTATCACCGACAGTGTTTGCTGAACTTGGACCATTCTGGGCACACCAGTAAACGGCATTTCCACCGCGAAGGGTCTGACTGGGAATTGCTGTCATGCCCCATCTGTCCTGTACATAATGAATGAGTGCCACGATTTGAACCCAACCCATGTATGTATCTTTGCTGAATCCCCACTATGTGATTTCATTCGTGATTCTTTTATACCCTTTTCCGCCCATGTTGGGTGGTAAGATGTTCCGGAGGATTTAAAGTGAGACAAGTTTGGAGGTTAAACTTTTGGCGGCGGTTAATCGAGTTGCTTAATTAAGTCAAAGTCGAAGTTGTCGATGAAGATGGCCAAAGCGGGACGATTTGGTTTCCAACTAATTTGCTCCCGATCAGCTGGTTTCCCCGTGACGTATCACAAGATGGGACGAGAAATTCCAATAAAACTCCCCAAAGAGGATCGGCCAACATCATATGGTCTCCTTTCTCAGTAGTCCTTCACCGTCAGCCTTCCCCCACTCATCCTCATCTTGACCGTTAAGAGAACCCTCGATCCTTGCGATCTGATTGACCCAGGTGTCTGTCACACTAAAGAGCCATGGTGCGAGCCTGACCAGCATCGGAAATTAAATACAAAAGAAAAGACCCTGACATACTCCCTGCGTGGCGTGTCGTCCTGTCCATCAATCTATATGGTTGACTCCTGTGAAACGGCCCACGATAAACTGGAACTCTTTGGCCCGCTCCAAACGCGCCCTCTGTTCCACGAACCTTGTGTCCCTCCAACCAGTTTGAAATATCCACGCCTGCTGTTGCCATTTTGGAACCGTCTGTGGTCCAGGAACACCCCTTTCATCCATCTCATTCCAGTCCACATTGGTCGTGACTCCAATTTGCCGCTCACATGCTTCCTCAGTCTGTCATCCTGGGTACCCGCGCGACTCGAGAATATGCCTTTCAATGGCATCCCTCTAGGTCTCAAGGCCTGGTCCGGTGGGCATATCATGGCTGACGCCACTTTTCACTAGTAGGTGAGTTTTAAGTTTCTTTTTGTCCCTTGTGTGGAGTGGTTATATGTGTATGTAGTAAGCGTGTAGGATACATACATCTGCATGGCTATATATTGAACCTCCGACACCAGGGGGGGACAAAGATGGATGGAAAGAACGCCAATCTATAACACTCCTTCACCCATCCAGCATTGGTTCATTCGGAGAGTGCCTTTGACGCTGCCCTTCCTTTATGTTGCTTGAACAATAAACCTTCTAAGGATAAAGCACTTTGTTCGAACACTCCTTATATATCAATAAATATTACTCCCTACCTCTTCACACAGATTCACACATAGCCTGTATATTCCTTTCTATCGTGATCATTCAAGTTCAGAATGCACGTACTATCCACCCTCACCCAGGCTCTGAGCCTCTTTGCTCCCCTCGCCGCAGCCGCATACACACTACAAGATGACTACGGCACGGACTCAGCGTTCTTCGACAAATTCAGCTTCTTCACAGGCGGTGATCCCACCCACGGCTTTGTCAAGTACGTCGACAGAGGTGCAGCCCAAAGCGCAGGCCTAATCAACGCCGACGGATCCATCTACATGGGCGTAGACTACAAAAATGCCGCGCCAGACGGCCGCCAAAGCGTCCGAATCAGCAGCAACAAAGTCTACAACCACGGTCTTTTCATCCTAGATCTAGCCCACATGCCCGGCAGTATCTGTGGAGCCTGGCCAGCATAGTAACGTCTCCCTTAGCCCCTATCCATCCCCAACTCAAAGGAAAAGAAAACACAAAACTAATAATATCAAAGCTGGCTCCTCGGTCCCAACTGGCCCAACAACGGCGAAATCGACGTCATAGAAGGCGTGAACGAGCAAACTAACAACCAATATGCCCTGCACACCAGCGACAGCTGCACAATCAACAATTCAGGGTTCTCGGGCTCCCTCCTCACAAGTAACTGCTACATCAATGCCCCCGGCCAAGCCAGCAACGCAGGCTGCGGTATCAAAGATAACTCGGCCCAGTCGTACGGGAACGGGTTTAACAGTGCCGGCGGCGGCGTGTATGCAACTGAATGGACTGGCGAGGCTATCAGTGTTTGGTTCTTCCCGCGTTCGAGCATCCCCGCTGATATTGGTAGTGGACATCCAAATCCGAGTGGTTGGGGGACGCCGTCGGCGAGGTTTGCCGGGGCTTGCAACATTGATTCGCATTTTAAGGATTTGCAAATTGTATGTGTTTTCCACCCTTGAAATTTTTTTTTTTTTTTTTTTTAATTTTTTTTTTTTGGCTTTTCTTGTTTCGAAGGTGATGTGGTTTGTTGGTGGGATATATTTACTGACTGGTGTGTAGATCTTCGATACGACCTTTTGCGGGGACTGGGCTGGTAGTGTTTGGGGGTCGAGTAGCTGTGCCGCGAAGGGGTCTTGCAATAATTGGGTGGCGAATAACCCTGCTGCATTCAAGGATGCCTTTTGGCGTATTAACTCGCTGAAGGTTTATCAGGGAGGGGCTGCGAGCGTTGAGAGCAATGTGACTGAGTGGAAGATGGATGTAGGTATCGGCAGACGTTCATTTATCAGACAGCGGAGAGAGAACTGGGCAAATTGACCTTGTATGCTTGACGACGATGTAAATATCCCTGGTGGGATTTGATATACCCTGCGTTTTGTATGGATGGACTTACACTCTCGTTTATGGATGTACATAGGGATTTGATGGCTATAATGGCGACATTCTTTTTTCATTTAGCCCAAGAAAATACTAGACAATCAGGTAAACTATGTCAAAGAGTGAGGTATATCGAACGGAATATATACATTGTGTTGTAAATATGCACCCCATGCGCCTGTAATTACACCAAGGAGGCAATAACAGCCGATATGTTGTCCGCTTACTGCGGTGTCCAATCGTGCAATGTACAGGATATCACTCCGTATATCCAAGAATATCTCTCTGATCATCCGTCAGCCGGCCCCATTCGAGAAGCAACCGAAAGAAATAGATCTCCATGTCTTCCTTTCGTAGAACTCGTTCAGCCCATTTGCGGCCTTCTTCTGCGATCCAGCGCCCTTGAAGATCATGCGGCTCTATCATGGCTTTGGGGTGACCCTTGTCATCCACACCGACAGGTATGTTCACGCCACCAAAGTAAGCTAAGGTACTCCACAGCCCGTGGAGACGGACATCAACGGGGACAAAATGCAGCCAAGCTGTGATCCGCGAGTCGAACCATTGCCGAAACAGGCCTGTTTTGAATGGTAGACTGTGACTTTGCAGGAAGGGAAGGAATCGGCCGCTAAAGCCAGCCCCATCTGCATCAAAGAGAAAGCGGTAATTCCAGTGACTTTGAAAGTCGACCCGACCTACTGTGCCCAGTTCCTGCTTTTGGTCTTCACAGTCCTTCCTGCAGCGCACGATGGGGTCGGTAACGTGGACGGAAGCATTCAACCCGAGCTTCTCTGTAGGAGCCAAGCCGTCGAGAATCTGATAAGAGTATGTATCAGCATTGCCTGTGGGCAACAGCACTGACACCTTGTTGTATGTATTGTTGTTAACCAGATGTGCCAGCCGTTGACGCGGCATTCCTTGCCATTGACCGTCGCGACTCACGCCTTCCGATGTGCCGCCAATCCAAAAAAGGCGGTTTTCTTTTTCCACATAGTCCAGATCCGGGTGCTCTTCAGAAGGCTCGTATTTTATCTTGTCCACGTAGTTCCACGGACTAGGGAATATTATGTCGCCAAATCCGGAAATCGTGCTCTGGCTAAAAACCGGGACAAGATCTTGGGTGACCTTGAATGAGGCGGGCGAGACGAAAAATCCGTGAAAGGATGCAAGGTCAGGTTGGTGGCATATATCAGTTGCCACCGTCCAGTCGGACGGAAATTGCCCCATGGAGTGGGGACGAATACAGCCCATGCATATGTGGTGCCGATCCCACATTCGTTGAGATCGAGCCTTTGATGAATGAGGACAAAGGGCGCCTACATAGCGATCGAATATATTTACAAAGGAGCTGTCGGTGAACATGGTCTCTGTCGTCTGATCTGCCGGCTCAATTGGCGCCCATCCTTCATCACGGTTGCTCGACCACTCATTCGTTAAACCCTCACTTGCGGGAGGTGTTTGAGATCTCGCTTGAGCCCTCAAAACAGACATTTTCTCCCAAGGCACGGAAACTCGTGGTTCATCGTTAAGATTGAAGGCTAAGTCCATGTCAGGAAGATGCTCAGAGAATTTCTCGATTATCTTAGCAGCACCGATAACCATCCAGGCATGTGTTGGCTTGATACCCTGCTGAACTCTTGCTGTTCCATTGCGTATACTGATTGCACCAATGTCGTTGTAAGGATTTGTGGCTAATTGGTGAGTCGCTTTCCTAATTTCTTCCGGCTGCAAGGCACGAAACGGCAATAGATTGTCGTATATCTGGTCGAACTCATCAATGACGACAGACGACCGACTAGTGGCATATTCATACCATTTGTCAAAGCCTCTATGTCGAGAGTCAGTATGGTATCTGGTGTGCCTTCTGGATTGACTCACGGTGGTGGATGTTGGTTGTATTTCGCTCGGTACTGGGCAACAACTTCTGCCAGATTCTTGCTGCCATTGGCACTGGATTTCCAGCGATCATGATTTTTTCTACCCTCATAAATAAGCAAGTCGATTGGGTGTACATTGGTTACACTGGGCTGCTGGGCGATCAGAATCACCACAAAGCCAAATATGATTGAGAAGAATATCCGCATAAACACGTTGAATCCATAAAGGAACTGCGGTTCTTCTTCAGAAGCCGTTTGACCACAGAGATATAGCATCACACCCAGGAAGGTAAGAAGAAGTGCAGCGAAAGCACGAGAGGGGAGTATCAGTGGGAAAGACTGTCCGTTAAACAAGATCGAGGCCAGCATGAAGTCAATGGATACCGAGGCTGCCAATATAGAGATCCCAACTGCACCATAAAAGGGCATCTGAAGCCAGTCAGAGATAGGTTTATCCAGGTTATGATATGCTGCTTACAAGTTGAAATGCGGACAGTACTGTAAAAGTAACTAGTAGGCCTTGGCCTGCTGCGCTTCGTAAATAATGGGAGTTAACAAAACCGCCATCCCCAGGTGCCACTTTTTTAAGAACGAGCGCCGCGATAAAACAGATTACAGCAACTCCCTATATGGACAGTTAGAAGTTCTACAATATGCACTGTTGATCACAGCTAGGCAGACTTACAAGAAATCCGCAGCCCCAAGAGACCAACGCTTGCTTTTTCCTTCCATCCCGGGATCGGTTACCTTCCCAGCAAAGCTCAGCAGCGCCGATTAGAATCAATGTATCTAAAGCAACGCTGAGAAACCTATACGCCCGAAACCGTGGATGTAGCCCGGAGATACTAGGGCAGATATATGTCGATTGCCTGCCGTCATCAAATGTAGCCACGAGAAGACCAGCAGCCATGAGGAATACAGCCGAGAACACATTCCTCAATCGGCTCCGACAGAGGTAGAAATACGCGCGGCTGGCTACAGCAACGAACATGCGCAGATGCGCATTTGAAGGGCCTTCCGGCGCAATCCATTCCGGATTTGGTCGGCCACGTTGGTTGCGCCAGTAATCGTATAGCGCAATGAGGAATGGGATCATGTACTAAAAAATTGGTCATTCAGAATCAGCATATGTGTTGTGTGTCAAGCTTATCGTGGGTACACTTACAGCATATCCCGTCGGTGCGCACTCATTGTTGTGATTGAGTTGGTGGTATAGAGCGATTCGGAGGCAACCCATACCCGAAAGTAAACCAACTCCAATCCACCGACTCGGGCCGAGTGGCTTTCGACTGGGAAAGTTACCATTGTGGTTACTCGGTGAAGATGGCTCTTCTGCGGCGGAATGGCTCAGCTCTGTGAGGGGTATGGCGGAATACTTATGCGCAGGAGACGATATCGTGGGAAAAGAGTCGGCGAATCTGCCCGTGATCAAAAGAAGGATAGCTGCTAAGAAACAGGCTAGGATAGCTGATTCAAGTGGATGGTCTGTTCATTCCTTTTTGTTAGCTGCATACTTGCATGCTCTATAAATGCTATCCTTTTTATCGCCCAATTGCCGTTCAGTACATTCCATCATAACCCATTTTGTCCTTAGCGCGATGATGCATAGAATTGACTCACCAAAAGCGAACGTGGTGGTGTAAGAAGTCGTAATGAAAGTGCAGCTCAGTAAGAATACCCTGCGCGCCTGGTTAGCTACTCCGGAGCAAAGTAGTACAGTCACTTACACCACAGAGGCTTTGAGCCCCGATTCGGCGGAGAAAAGATTCATTGAGACAGAATATGATTATGTGCAGTTAGCACAGGAAGCCATTACAGTAACCAATTGCCAATTTGCATCATGCTGCGCCGACCAAAACGCGCACGGAATACTGAGGAATAGGGACTTGGAGCGGCTATGGGGCGACTATTGACTAGTTTAAACTGCCTGGGGAATTTTAAATTTGTTGGGTGGAGACGTCAAGGGGCGGGAAGGGTCGATTCGATTAAGTTGTAAGGTAGGGTAGTATGTACTCCATATGCACAGTTCTCTGAAGGTCACAACAGCGAGGCAGAGACCTTAGGGAGGATAAATGTACCTGACCCCTCCAGGGTTACTCCGTATTAGGGGTGCGACGGTATCAAGTCAGCGGGTGAATTGCGTCAACGAAACAGGGTCGACCATGGGTGATTTGCCCGTCTTTGCTGGAATGGGAGAGCTTAGTCTGTCCGCCGTGGAGCCGGCCAGGAAAATCCAAAGCACGCCAGTGACGATCATTGAACGAGGCCTCTATTTTAGCCTTAGACGCCGTGTCATGCCAAGTTATTTTTGGCTGCTGTTGACCACCCGCTGAGCAAATCATATCCCCGAATTGAAGCCCCAAAAGTTGTTTTCTTTGGCGACGGTCAATTGGAAATGATAGGTAGTTCTGAACTCTCAAAACTGCGGTGGCTCCCTACTCCATTGCATTCCATTGGGAATGGATCTGTTAATTGACAAAGAAATAAAAGATGAAAGAAAGGCAAATGCTTGCGGGAAGTCATGTATCATATCAAATGCAGCGACCATCGAATATTCGTCATCCCGATGATGAAGCTTTCAGCGATTGATGGAAGTCAACTAGTAACGCAGGAGTAGTAAATTAAGGCAACTTTAATGCCTGATCCACTGACTTCCTTTTCTCAATCTGGACCTGAGAGCGCTCTATTCCCGAAGAGGAAAGCCTGTGTATTATGTAATCGCACGAGGGCGGTGACTTTTCTAGGCGGTGGCATCTGGCAGTATGCTCTCCGCCTGATAACTTTTTTTTTACTTTTTTTTTTTTTTTTTTTTGGCTGAGCAGAAAAAGTCGCAGCACACGGACGGCAGTTTATAATTCCAGACCCAGTCGCCGGAATCACTTTTCATATCATTTATAAAGGGTCTGGTCTACAGTTTATAAGGATTCAAGGCTGTGTGCGGAGCGCGTGGCCAGTCTAGGAACCTTGACGATATCTCCGTACCCACTCACAGTTTTCACCTTCAAAGGATTCGCCTTTCCAACGAATTGATTGCTTGGTCAGTTGTGATAGCCAGGGGAAGCTCCAACCACGATGCCGCGTAAGGCGATTGATTCGCGCATTCCTGCGCTTATACGCAATAACTTGCAGGAGAAGAAACGAAGCTTTTTCGTCGTCGTTGGTGACCGCGCAAAAGATGCGATCGTCAACCTGCACTATATTATGTCGTCGCACGATGTCAAACAGAACAAGTCCGTCCTCTGGGCGTATAAGAAGGATCTTTTGGGATTCACCAGTCACCGCAAGAAGCGCGAGGCGAAGATCAAGAAGGAAGTGAAGAGGGGCATCCGGGAACCAAACCAAGAAGACCCTTTCGAATTGTTCATCACTCTTAATCAGATTCGTTATGTCTACTACAAAGAGACGGAAAAGATCCTAGGTAACACCTATGGAATGTGTATTCTCCAAGATTTCGAAGCCATTACACCGAACCTGCTCGCTCGAACGATCGAAACCGTGGAAGGAGGTGGAATTGTGTTATTGCTTCTGAAGGGCATGAGCAGTTTGAAGCAACTCTATACATTATCGATGGATATCCACTCAAGATACAGGACAGAAGCACATGATGATGTGGTCGCACGTTTCAACGAGCGGTTCATTCTGTCCCTTGGTAGTTGCGATTCGTGCTTGGTTGTCGACGATGAACTGAATGTCTTGCCGATCTCCGGAGGAAAGAACGTCAAGCCACTGCCACCACCAGACTCTATCGATACTTCTAATACTGGCACAAAGAAGGAGCTGAAGGAGATCAAGGAGAGCTTGGCAGACTCGCAACCAGTCGGGTCGTTGGTTAGCTTAGCTCGCACTGTTGATCAGGCGAAAGCACTCCTGACATTTGTCGATGCGATTGCGGAGAAGACGCTCCGGAGTACGGTTGCCCTGACTGCCGGAAGAGGACGAGGAAAGTCTGCAGCTCTGGGTGTTGCCATTGCAGCGGCCGTTGCGCATGGTTACAGCAATATCTTCATCACGTCTCCTAGTCCGGAGAACTTGAAGACGCTGTTCGAGTTTGTGTTCAAGGGATTCGATGCTCTTGGATATCTTGACCATGTTGACTATACCATTCTCCAATCCACCAACCCCGACTTCAACAAGGCTATTGTCAGGGTTAACATTCATCGGCAGCACCGTCAGACCATCCAGTACATTCAGCCCCAAGATGCCCATGTCCTAGGTCAGGCGGAACTGCTGGTCATTGATGAGGCAGCAGCGATCCCTCTACCCCTTGTCCGCAAACTGATGGGCCCTTACCTTGTTTTTATGGCTTCTACTATTAATGGTTATGAAGGTACTGGCAGGTCTCTCTCTTTGAAGCTGATTCAACAACTTCGTGAGCAGTCACGCGGAGGTCTCAAGGCCAATAGAGGAGAGGATATCGATGTCGCTGATCGTGCAACCGGTAAGGCGGCCAAAAACACAGACAAGAGCCTAGGCGGACGGTCTCTGAGAGAGATCACCCTGGCCGAACCTATCAGATACGCACCTGGAGATTCCGTAGAAAAATGGCTGAACAAGGTCTTGTGTCTCGACGCGACATTGCCAAAGTCCAAGATGAACACGCAGGGCTGCCCGCATCCCTCTCAGTGTCAGCTGCTTCAAGTCAACCGTGATACCCTGTTCTCGTTCCACCCTGTTTCTGAGAAGTTCCTTCAGCAGATGATGGCTCTCTATGTTGCTAGCCATTACAAGAACACACCTAACGACCTTCAGCTCATGAGTGATGCCCCGGCGCATCAGCTTTATGTTCTTGTTCCACCAATCGACGAGGAGGCTACCAAGCTTCCGGAGCCTTTGTGTGTTATCCAGGTTGCGCTGGAAGGTCGCATCAGCAGACAGAGTGTCCTCAACAGCTTGAGTCGTGGTCAACGTGGTGGAGGTGATCTGATTCCATGGCTTGTTAGCCAGCAGTATCAGGACGAGGACTTTGCTGGTCTCTCGGGTGCCAGAATTGTCCGTATCGCGACCAATCCAGAGTATTTGAACATGGGATATGGTTCTCGTGCTTTGGAGCTCTTGGTTGATTTCTATGAAGGAAAATTCACTAGCCTTTCTGAAGACGTCAACGAAACCCAGGAAGAGATGGTCAGAGTAACGGACGAGGAGCTCACGAACTCCAACCTTCTGGATGACAACATCCATGTTCGTGACATCCGCTCCATGCCACCCCTCTTCGGAAAACTGTCCGAACGCCGTCCAGACGCTCTTGACTACCTTGGTGTCAGCTATGGCTTGACACCATCCCTCCACAAGTTCTGGAAGCGTTCTGCCTTTGCCCCCGTCTACCTCCGCCAAACACCCAATGATCTAACGGGCGAGCATTCATGCGTGATGCTGCGCACTCTTTCCTCCGGTCCAAACGATTCCAGCTGGCTAGGTGCTTTCGCACGGGACTTCCACAAGCGTTTCCTTGCCCTGTTATCATACCAGTTCCGCGAGTTCCCCTCCGTGCTCTCCCTCAGCATTTGTGAATCCGCCAACGCAGGTGCCAAACTAGATCCCTCCATCACCCCAGCTCTCCTCAAGAAGTCCGACCTCGACACCGGCTTCTCCCCCTTCGATCTCAAGCGTATCGACAGCTACGCCAACAATCTCCTCGACTACCACGTCATCCTTGACATGGTCCCCACCATCGCAGAGTACTACTTTTCCGGCCGTCTCAATGGCAAGGTCAGCCTCTCTGGTGTGCAACAGTCCATCCTCCTGGCCGTCGGCCTGCAGCACAAGAGCATGGACGACCTCGAGAAGGAACTGAGCCTTCCCTCATCCCAGCTCCTGGCCATGTTCCTCAAGATCATCCGTAAGATGTCGACCCACTTCCGCTCCGTCATCGAAGGTGCCGTCGCGGAGACTATGCCTTCCGAGCAAGTCCCCGTGACCCAGGCTTCTACCGATGCGCACGACGACGTGGTCGTCGACGAGCGCTTCAAGCCCCTGGAGACTGGTCTGGATGAGGAGCTCCGCGAGGGAGGACAGCAGGTGGACGCGGAATTGCGCGAGAAGCAGCGGGCCTTGATTGATGCTCTTCCTCTCGATAAGTGAGTGGCTCCCATTATACAAATATTTCACTCGCCCATTGAATGAGCAATAACTGATTTATAGCCTTCAGATACGAGATCAACAACGGTAGTGCTGCGTGGGAGGATGCCGAGAAACAGATCCGTGGCGGAGGTGCCTCGACGGTCAGCATCAAGTCGTCGAAGCCCAGCAAGCGGAAGAAGGGAGAGTCGGCTCGTGAAATTTACGACCAGGAGATTGATTCGAAAAGACAGAAGATCATTAAGAAGGGAACGGAAGGCAGGAAGAAGCACTAATGGTCCGTGACTGTTTAGGCATAGGCGCCATAGAAGCATACACGATGGTGTTCATTGAGAGTTTGGGGATTCTGTCTAGAACAAATCTGATTTTTGAGTGATTTCCTTACCCTCTTGTATATACGTGACCGATTCTCATATTCGAAAAGTTCATTGGAATTCAACTATCTCTGTTGTAAAGTTACATCCTATTCATTGATTAACCGTAACGCCTCCGCTCCAAGCTACTTCAAATAGTTGGACCTCTGCTAAGGAAGGAGTGTAGACGTCCACCAACTATAGCTACGGCCCAGATCCAGGTGCTAACAGTTTCGACTTACAGCTCGTCGTGATCGGCGGTTTGCTTTTCAGCCTCGGCCTCAGTGACGACGATCCCTTCAGGGAGCTTGCTTTTAGAACCTTCGCCCAAACGAATAGCGTCAACCCAGGACTCCACACGGGCCAAACTGTAGTCCGTGTTTTCCGATGGGTCGTACCTCCGCCACCAGCCTCTGCGTCCGTTCAACGCGATGATCTCCACTGAAGTGCTATCTTCAGAAAGACCGAGACCAGCCCGCAGGGTTGCGGCCCCACTGTTGATAGCTGGGACACTGTAGAACGGGAAGAGGTGGGCCTGGCGCACCGTGTGCTTATGTACGATCTCGGACAAACTAGCAACAGCCTCCTTCGCGGAGCTGGGGATGTCGGCGTCAGCTTCGGTGGATTCCGGAAGAAGAGCCAAAATACAAGTGCCGGATTTGGGTTTTAAACAAGCAGTCTCCAGCGCTTCCACAGTAGGAAGGGAAGCAATGGGTGGTGTCTGGATGGGGACCTGTGCGGGTTTCGATTCCTGCGCATCCTCGGGAACAATTTTGGGATCAGGAGACTCGGTTGGCTTCAACTTCTCTGCTTCATCATCTAGGACTGTTGTAGACTGAGAACGCGCGGACGATGACTTAGATGACTTGGATGATTTTGAAGGCTTGGCCTTGGAACTTGTGGCAGAGGGAGCAGCGTTGGGGGCCGCGACTTGGCTGAGGAATTCAACCATTGGCTTCTTTTTGAGTTCGCCATCATATACAATATGCTCCCGCTCACCTCCGGGAACGAGGACGAATTTGGGGAATTCCTCAATGCCAAATCTCTCTACAGCATCGGACTCCTTGCTGCGAATTTGGGCTACCTTGATTGATCCAAGGAAGTCAATCGCAAGGGCTCGGATGAGAGCGCTCGTAGTGCCTTTCTCGGTGAAAAGAATAGCCTTCGGAGCTTCTTCGTCTTCAGAAAGCCACTTGTCCAGATCCTTGTCCGTAACCCTCTTCACATGGTTTGGGATGCGCTCCACCACTGCATCGACTATAGCTTTGGCGGTCCTCTGGCCCTGGTAATCTTCCACCCTTGGTGCGCCAGGCTTCTTGGAAGGTGTCACGATCTTGAGGGTCGGGAAGCCTTGAATACCCAAGCGACCACACAAAGGTTTATTTTCGTCATCGTCACAGTTAACGGCGGCAACGTTGGCCAAACCGTCCAAGTTCTTGGCTGCTTTCTCGTAGGCAGGTTTCAGGTTCTGGCAGTGGCCACACCAGGGAGCGTAGAATCTGGTAGGAAGGGACACATATTAGAAATTGGCGATCCGGGTAGGAGGGGTAATAGAGCGCTTACTCTACGATCTGTGAGATAGTTAACACTGTTGTTAGCATTGATAATCAGTAACAGTTCGCCTTACCGATGCGTGATTGGACTTGGCAATGAGCCGATCATAAGACTTTTGATCCACCTGCAGCACAGGTGATTTTTTAGTGTACAGCCCATCAGCGTTGACAGGGAGAGCTGTCAACAGTGACGCGACAAGAAGAAGTGCAGAGCTTGGCTGCCACATCTTGAGTTTAAAAGCGAATGTCTTCCTTTGAGATTGTTTTTTTTTTTTCTTCTTTTGAAAGGTGTACTATCAGTGGTGTTTATAATATGTAGTAGGCAACCAACGTCCCAGAAAGAGAGGGAACAGTATTTATGGTTGGTAAGACGCTGAAAGAAAGCAATGAAGCAATGTGTCCTAAAGACGCGCTCTTGGCATGTGACGGGGGAAGCTTCCGCTCCGCCCAAAAATACATTTAATGATACAAAGTGCGACGTGGGGGTGCAGTCCACAGTCACCCCCATGCCCTCTCAGAAACCCTTCGCATTTCATGGGAGCTTGAAAAGTGGCTCAGGACCGCCTCGCCTATATTTTGAAAATGAACTTGAAGTTATTAATGCTTAACTCTCTTGCACGTCCGTGAAAACAAGCTGTATAGCCCACCCCCACGTTCACCATGGCAGTGGGCATGGTTGACACACCAGCAACTACGCAGGGCCATGAGGCTCTGGGAATGTCTATGCTACCACGAGAGATTTTCTGGATGATCTTGAATTATCTCAGTCCCAGGGACATCGTCCGTTGCCGCCGTGTTTCCCAATCTTGGAGCCAGAGTTTCGGAAACCCCGCAAATCTTATCCCACTCTTGAGGACGTTCTTTCCTTTGGCGAAAGAGGTCAGGGAGCTTCATGGTAAAGATATTGACTGCGTGCTGGAGACTACAGCGGACGATATCTACTGGTGCAGGCTCTTTGATCAGCTTGCCTCTAGGTATGATCATCTTAGCCAGGGGAAACCCAAATCTATCCAGAAGCACAAACTTTGTGATGACTTCGGCATATCTGGGGAAAGAGAATGGTTTCACGTGCAACCCTGGGAAACCCATGCTAGTCACCTAATGCAGCGCGTTGATTGCCCTTTCCCAGAGTCGTTTTGGTCGTATGAAGATGGTCTGATAGTGTTTCCGAGCGCAGATCACTCATGCCTTGTGCTCTTGGACCTAGACAGTGACAGGAAATACATGGTTCCCTTCATTATCACAGGCAAAGTGATTCGTCGAATTCGACTACAGAAAAGAGTTCTCGTTGTGGAGTGGGCAGAACCCAAAGCCTTCCATTGGTTAAATGATAGTGACGGAGTGCATCGCCACTTTGCTTCATCATTTGACGTGACAGAAGTTGCTAGTGGATGGAGTATCAAGTTTCGGAACGAGTGGAAGATCATGTTTCTTGGTCACCCACTAAGCGAGAGGGATCGCTTCTATTCCACTCACAGCGAAACACATTATGCCATCTATATCTGGCAGCCCAATCGCAGTTTATACACTGCAGATGACGATGCTCCAATCGAGTCGCTGTCGGTCTGGGATATCTCACAGCCATCAGATTACCGGCCTTCCTTGGACCCAACCGGACGTCTGCGTGAAGCAGGCCAGGATAATGGTCCGTCTATTATCACACGGTTTGGGTTCAGGGAACTAGGGTTCTACTCTGTCAGACAGCGAGGGTTCCCGGGCGTGCAGTGTCTGAACATTAGTGAGGACAATCAATCCATAGATATAGTCGAGAACTTATGTACAGGGCCAGTCGATCGCCTGGTTGCACCGACGGAATGGACGTCACAGGTGCAAATTACTAGCATTCCAATATCCGGCAAAGGACCCTGCTGGAGGCGGGTTGATACTCAAGCGCTTCCTCCCTACCGTGGGAACAATAGTCTACAAACAAAACCCCTCACCTTTGCCATCTGCGATGAGCCATGGTATGCTGTCGTCTCTGAGGCATATGATGAGAAGGCCGAGGTTGGATACTGCCTCCATTTGTCACCTAGTACATGGCCGTTTGATTTGAAAATGTTCCTGAGCATCCGAACTCCATCCTCGGCTAAAACATTGAAGCATGAGGAAATTTTCGAGCTCATAGGTAAGGGAAGGATTTGTGGAAATGAAAGGCACTTGGTTGGTGAGAATGCGAACCGCGAACTTGTCATCTATAGATTCGATAAGTAAAAAGGAAAAAGAAAGAAAAAAAAAAATATTAAAGTCTTTATTTATATCGCGTGGCCAAGTTCCATATATATTGCAGGCATCGAGTCGAATAGGTGTCGTGTGGATTTCTCAACAAGCCAGACCTTCAACTTCCCGCTTTATTACCGGACATGTATCATGAAAGGAGGGGAATAAAAACACCGGTATTCCCACAGTAAGTCTTTACTTAGATTCTATTGAAACAAGAATGTCTCATGGCTCCAAAGGAAAGAATATACCCAACTACTGCAACCATTAGATAGGACTGGTTCACTATCTGGAAAGACACCATACCCTAAATTCTTCCTCCTTACACCCAGATCAGCTGAAAATAGTGAGCAAAGATACATGTCTCTGGGGACAGCGCCAGAGACCAAATGAGAGAAAATCGAAATTGACAATGCCATTTATGCCGATGAACCAAGGACTCGGTGGTTGCATCCACTTGTATACATCACTGGACCCCTGCATTGCGCTATGTGCAAGATTCATATAGTGGAATAATCATAGAGCATGCACAGGGGATCGAGAGCTTCTGCCCTGGGGTTCTGACTCGTAAGACCAGAGTTAAGATAGCGCAGAAACTACCTGGGTAAATTTACGCTAACCTAAGAAATGCTAAGCTTCTGACTCTCATTTAGAAAGTAGTATCCTCCAGTGGAGAGTATATATATCTTAGAATAATAATGGTTGTACTTTCCTTGGGTGAGACTGCTAAGATATACTCGGCCTTCCTCCGGTATCCATGGGTCACCTGTATACTGTTTAGCAATAAAACATGACCACAATACAAAGATCCCGGATCAGGTGTTGTCTACACGAAGGCATTTCCCATGCCAGACTATACTAGCGCGTCGAGGAACTATATTCTTCTGGGGCATGTAAGATTGATGTATCTTAATTTGAAGGAGTATTGTGATATGCCTATATTCATACTCAACGAAGAATCAAATCCCCACGATTGAATATGGCACAAGTCATTATTATTTCCTTCATAACAACAACTGAATACAAGGGTATTGTTATGCATCATCAAGCATACCTGAACTGGCCAACTGTGGGAACTCAAACAGATTGTAACAAGAAGATAGCGGGCAAAAGTCACTATTTGTAGTGAAACTTGCAGTCAACACATGCCCTGATCCCACACGCTGGGCAAGAAAGAGTGTAGATGGGCATCCACCGATGGCACATTTCACATTCAGATGATCCAAATTCCTTGTTCCAATAACCCAGATGGCGACAATGCTCTGGATCCACCTGGGCAGTTGCTGCGGATTCTGCTCCGGGAAACTCTAGCCGGAGAGTCTCCAGCCAGCCGCAGAAGGACTCCATAACAAGGCCTCTGAGCTCAGTGTGAACATCTTCTTCCGTATATTGACCGCTAGGATGATGTAGTTTCTCCCGGAAGTGCGGGATTAAAGGATCAATGAGGAAACGTGGGCTTCGTGAAGATTCATCAACGGGCGTTGCTTGTGAAGATACGTTGTCGCCATTAAAGCAGACTTCTCCGTCACTGAAACTGTGGAAAGTTTCATTTTCATCAGTATCTGACTCCTCGGGGATAATTCCTGTTTCATCCACCAGGCTGACTGGTTCTCCAACGCTTGTCATGTCAAGCAGATCCTCACTGTCAGAGGCTGGGGCTTGTCGTGCGCTTTCATACTCGGCCTGGGTTTGTTGTGTAGAGGTAACTGAGAAGGCAGGTTCGTCGTCCTCCTCTTGGTCGTCTCCTCCATATGGATCGTATCCATTGCCTTCTTCAATATCTTCTTTCCCTACATATCCCTCTTCTTCATAGTTTTCTTCATACCCTTCCTCATCTTCATGCTCTTCATATTCTTCTCCCCTCTCGTATTTTTCCTCGCCTTCATTCTCTTCACCTTTCTCATACTGTTGATATTGTTCGTCATCTATTTCTTCCTCAAATTCAGAACCCGGGTTAGTACCAGCCATACCGCCCTCCTCAGCACAGCCCTTCTGCTCATCCTCTTCAACCAACATCTCCCCCCTCTCCGTCTGTCCTTCATCACGCATTACCCTGGCACGCATAGCTTCCTTCCTTCTATTCTGCCTCATCATTTCCTCAGTCTCCGGATCGTATGTCCAGGTATAACCCGAAAAATCCGGGTCCCCTCCATAAGCCTCCCACTGCTCACACTCTCGTTTCAGTTGCTCCCCATACTCGCGTTCCCGCTCACATCGCCTAATCTCTTCCTGCGATTCTGGAGAATAAGGATCCATGTGGACGCTATTCGTATAACTAAACATATACCGCCCGCTCATACTACGTAGAGCAGACAAATCAGGACTCGAAGCTGCCCATCCCCAAGAAGAAGTATCCTGTTTAGAAAGATTGATGCCCTGTTCTCTAAGAATACGTCTGCTCAGCAGTTCTGCGTCGTGTTTCCCCCTGCGGCTACTATCACGGAGGATTTCGACGGCTTGTTGGATCTTCAAGGTACATGGTTGTGTCAGTATAAGCTGAGTCAAGTGACTGAGAAGTAGGATGAGATATGAGAGGAATATGTGAAAGAAACGGCGAATTGTGATTGTACTATACCTTCTGAAACTCGAGGTAGGCATCATCTGCACCTGTCTTGTCAGGGTGGTACTTTAAAGCGAGTCTTTTGTAGGCGCTGTTGATGTCTTTCAAGTCTGCATCTGGAGTTATGCCCAGGATCTCGTAGCAGTTCATCGTTGTTCTTCTGATTGTGGAGGCCATGGATGGTGATCTATTTATGGCAATGTGCTGACATTTACGGCCGAGGGGATTCCGTACTCTTCTAGCTTGCGACAACCGTTGTTCCAAGAGGTAGAGCGAATGAGATGTTGAGAGATGTATGTGAGTTTTATGAAGGGGGAAATGAAGACTGGAAGCTCTATAAATGCAGAGTACGTATTCACTGTCTACATCTGAGTAGGCAGGGAAAAATGAAGGGACAGTCTGCACTTTAGCTGGAGTGAAAAGAAACAGTCACTGTTTGCATTTGAGGCAAGTAGTGGACTTGCCGTTTGATTCACCTCGTTTGTTGTCACGGTTGTTGCCCATCTCGGACCTGGGGATATCATGTGCCCAGTCTCGGAAAAGCACCACCTTGTACATGAAACGGTGAATTCCGAAACAACAATATCAGAAATGGGGGAATGATAATAGGCAGCAGACAAGGAGGTAGGAAAATGGTGAAAAAGAGCAATGAGAAAAAGTTACAATACTTGGCCAGAAGGAGAAACGGGACAAAAGAAAGATGGATAGACTGATTTACAGGCTGATAAAAATCTAGCTAGGTATTTAAGAGTAAGTCTACACACATGTCGACTCCTTCCCACTGAAGCATCATGAAAGCTTCTACATGTCCGCACTGGCGGTGGCACCGGTGATAATTTCAACCAGCTCACCGGTAATGGCGGCTTGACGCTGACGGTTGTACAGAATCTGGAACCTGCCGGACGTTAGATTTTGGACCCCAATTAATGTACTGAGCGGTACTCACTTGTTGATCATCTCACCAGCGTTCTTCGAGGCGTTCTGTAAAGGGAAATTTGGTTAGTTTGGGTCAACGAGCACCTCAGCTATTCAGGTGATACTTGCCTCCATTGCATTACGACGAGCCTGTAGATCGGTGGGTTAGTAATGATTCGGATATTCACATTATATCGGGAATGAACTTACAGAAATCTCACAAGCGTGGCCTTCGGCCATAGCCCAGAACAGGCTGTTGGCAAGAGCATATTCACGTAGGTTGGCAAGAGCCTGGTCGTCAATCTCGAAAGAGGAGATGTTGGCTTTGGAAGGGAGTTCAGCATACTAGACTTTTATATGAGCAGATGGTGAAACACTAACCGGACTTGGTGATGGCCTCCTCGGAGTAAGCCTCAACAGTGGCGGGCTCGTAGCTCTGGGCGTTGAGCCACTTGTTGTAGATGATCTTAACGCTGGCGTAGTCGGCGGGCAGCAGAGCAATCTGGTCGGCAACGGCCTGGGCATCAGCGAAGGTGGGGATGTCCTTGCAGACGTTGGCGAAGCTCAGGACGAGAGCGTTGGCGTTGGTTCTGGAGAGCTGAGCCTTGGCCTTCTCACCAAGAACAACGATGTCGGCGTCGGCGTGTTCCTGGAGGATACGGCGGGTAGCCTTGCTCAGACCGGAGTGGATACCACCGCAAAGACCCTTGTCGGAGCTGGCGACGACGAGCAAAGTCTTCTTGTCCTCGAGGGGCTTGGTCTCGGCCTTCTCGAAAACGGTGTTGGAGGTCTCACCGTAGTTGCGAGATTCGTCCATGGCCTTCTGAGCGCGGGTAAGACGGGTAGAAGCAATGACCTTCATCGTGTTGGTAATCTTTTCAATGTTCTTGATGGACTTGAGACGACCCTCGATTTCACGCAGAGTCGCGAAGTTGGCGGCATTGGGAGGAGCAGTGCTTCACAAAGGAATTAGTAACTAGCCACCGTGTTGAACGCAATCATCCTAAAATCCCAAGGTTTTCTCTTCTCTTCGCGGATGATTGGAGGTCTGTTTTGGAAGGTGCCCAGGTTGGTGTGAAGAGGTCCGGAAGAGAACTCACCGGGTGACAACAGCACTACCGGCCCTGACGGCCGGGCGAACAGCACGAGAGAACATTCTGAGATCAGACCGTAAGGTCAAGATATAATGACCAGCGATGGAAAGCTGCAGAGGGGAGTGCCGCGAGGGTGGGTAGTGAGACCTCTGCTTTAGCGGGAAGAGAAGACGTTGACTTGGACTCCTGTTTCTGTTCGTCCGACAGCCGGCAGAACGGGAACAAAGCCGCACTATGCCTGAACGGGAAGGTTGTCGGGGAGACTTGAAAAGCCAGATGCGCAGTACGCACAAACCTTTAACCCGAAATTCCCGGCATTCCTCTTCAGGCATGCAGGCATCGATGCTCAGCCAGCCTCGGAGTAGACTGTGTCAATGACGCTGTGTTTTGGGTTGGTCGCCTCAGGCAGTGGCCGGCCTCGCAACCAGACTGGCTGGTCCGGAGAAACGTGAGGGATCGCCTCAGGCCCCAAAAGACGGCCTCGTTTTCCATTGCATTCCTTTCTTTCCTCTCTTTTTCCTCTCTCAGCTTGTCAGCCCTTTCCCTTTCTTGTCTCACTCTTCTCATTATTGCCATCTCTACCCCCTCTTCAGTCAATGTATTTACTCTTCTCCTGACATCTGCTCTCCTCTCACCCTTTCCATTGGTTAGATTCTCTCTGACTTCATCCTTCTGTCAAGCGCCAGTGTTACTCTTCCGACTGGGCAGGCCAGTTCCGGTTTATAGGTTTCCCTGCCGAACTCGCCTGTACTCTTCGTTCTTTAACCAACGCTTGCCCATTCACTCGTATCCAAGCACCATGAGCTCCTCAGATGACGATACCCCACTTGTGAAAGCAAACGGTCGATCTACTGGTGAGTTCTCCTACATGTCCTGGGTCTAGCGACAGCCTGTTTGCGGTTTTCGCATCACTTCAAGTCCTCACGCCCTTGAGTACGATCTGAGATCCGCTCCTATTGGACTAGAAACTCCGTCAAGAATAGGTTTTTCTTACATATAGTCTCATCTAGTTACCCCCAGCGTGACCATGGGCGATGCGACAGAGACAAATGGCGATGTCAACCCTGGCATCTCGAACCGTTTTGGACCCGTGCAGAAGGACAATGATGTTCAGATGACGGATGCGGAAGCTCAGGACAACGGCGCCCTCAGCAAAAGAAAAGCGCGAACCAGTGTTGGTCAAAGAAAATCTTACGCGGAACCAGAGAGCAGTGAAGAGGATGATCAGCCCTTGGTACGCCAGAGCCAGCCCGCGCCATTCCCTACGTTAAACCCCCTTACTTTGCGGCGCTGTCAGTGTTAGTTTCAGCAGCTGACTATTCGACAGAGCAAGCGCCGTCGCACTTCTATCAAGCATGAAGATCCGGAAACGGATGAAGATGTACCTCTAGCGCTCAACGGGAGAAAGCTGCCAAAGGCGGCGGAAACTTCTATTATTGAAGAGTCCGACTCCGATGTCCCCATTGAAAGGAAACTTGCTTCTCAGAAGAAGAGAATTCAACAGAAAGCAGAAAAAGACGCCCAAGCTAGTCGCAAGCAAGAGTCCACGAAGGCGGCAGCGAACAAAAAGCCGACCAACGGCATCAAAAAGGAGCCAGCAAATGATAAGAAGCCTGTGAAGAGGGCATCTACAGCAAAGGTGAAGACAGAACCGAAGTCCGCGCAGTCTACCCCCGTGAAGAAAGGGAGTGCGAAAGCTACGCCAATGAAGAAGGAAGAAAGCGAAGAGGCCGAGGAGGCTGAAGAAGAAGAATACAAGTGGTGGGAAGATCCCACGAAGGGTGATGGAACGAATAAGTGGACAACCCTCGAACACAACGGCGTCGTCTTTCCCCCGCCGTACGAACCCCTACCAAAGGATGTCAAATTGAAATACGATGGTGTTCCAGTCAATCTTCACCCTGATGCGGAAGAGGTGGCAGGCTTCTTTGGAAGCATGTTGAATGCGACTCAGCATGTCGAAAACCCTACTTTCCAGAAGAATTTCTTCATGGACTTCCAAGACGTCCTGAAGAAGACAGGCGGCGCAACGGATTCCAAGGGTAACAAGGTCAATATCAAGGACTTCTCCAAGTGCGACTTCCAGCCAATATTCGCATACTATGACATGAAGCGCCTGGAGAAGAAGAACCTACCCCCAGCTGAGAAGAAGCGCCTGAAGGCTGAAAAAGATGCTGAAGAAGCCCCCTATACGTACTGCATGTGGGATGGCCGAAAGCAGAAGGTTGGAAACTTCCGTGTTGAACCCCCGTCTCTTTTCCGCGGCCGTGGTGAGCACCCCAAGACGGGACGTGTTAAGGCTAGAGTTCAGCCTGAGCAAATTACCATCAACATCGGAAAAGACGCCCCTGTACCTCCACCGCCGGAGGGCCACCGTTGGAAAGAAGTCAAGCACGATCGAGAGGGCACGTGGCTTGCAATGTGGCAAGAGAACATCAATGGCAATTACAAATATGTGATGCTTGCCGCAAACTCCGATGTTAAGGGCCAGAGCGATTACAAGAAGTTCGAAAAGGCTCGTGAATTGAAACATCACATTGATAAGATTCGCAAGGATTACAAGAAGAATATGAAGAGCGAGTTGATGGTGGAGAGACAAAAAGCCACGGCCGTCTACTTGATAGATCAGTTTGCCCTTCGTGCTGGTAATGAAAAGGGCGAGGATGAAGCGGAAACAGTCGGCTGTTGCTCGCTGAAGTACGACCACGTCACGCTCAAGCCACCAAACAAGGTTATCTTCGACTTCTTGGGTAAGGACAGCATCCGATTCTACGATGAAGTCGAGGTCGATGCCCAGGTCTTCAAAAACCTGAAGATCTTCAAGAAACATCCTAAGGGTCCAGGCGATGAGATCTTCGATCGGTTAACGGTAGGTTGCTTTGCCTTTGTTCACTAAAATGCTTGCTGACATTCACATTCTGTAGACATCTGCGCTCAACAAGCACCTTTCGAACTATATGCAGGGCTTGACGGCGAAAGTTTTCCGTACCTACAATGCTTCACACACGATGAGTACACTGCTCAAAGAGATGAAAGCGACTGGCACCATTGCAGAGAAGGTCAAGGCGTACAACGATGCCAACCGTCAAGTGGCCATTCTCTGTAACCACAAGCGAACTGTGACCGCGTCTCACGCTAATCAAATGGAGAAGATGGGAGAAAGGGTAAGTATCACATACACGACCTAGATCTTAGCCGCCGAGAATGCTGATGATTTCCCCTTCCACTGCGCAGATCAAAGGTCTCCGTTACCAAAGATGGCGTCTCAAGCAGCAGATGCTTGATCTGGAGCCTAGTCTTAAGAAGAAGAAGGGGGCTAAATTCTTCGAAATGGATGAGGATATTGACATGGAGTGGGTCAAAGAGCACCAGGCTTTCTTACTCGAAGAGCAACGCCAAAAGATCCAGAAGAAATTCGATAAGGATAACGAGAAGCTTGCGGCAGAAGGGGAGAAGGAAATGAAGGCCAAGGAACTTGATAACCGGCTGGAAGTAGTCAAGGACATGGAGAAGAAGTTCAACAAAGAGAACAAGACAGGGAAAGTGGAAGCTGAAGGCAAAGGTCCCACAGTCGACAAGCTTGAGAATGCCATCCAGAAACTTGAACAGCGTATTGAGACCATGGAATTGCAGGCTCAGGACAAGGAAGATAACAAAGAAGTAGCCCTCGGGACGTCCAAAATTGTAAGTTTCCTCTGCCCCGACTCGCATCGATAGGCTGTCTAACAACGTGCAGAACTACATCGATCCTCGTCTCACGGTTGTTTTCAGCAAGAAGTTCAACGTCCCAATTGAGAAGTTTTTCTCCAAGTCGTTGCGTGAGAAGTTTGAGTGGGCTATCAAGTCCGTTGAGGAGGATTGGGAGTTCTAGATTATTCCTTCCCCAGCAGAACTCGAATTTTGAAAGTTTTACACGGCACTGCATCTCGTTATTTCCATGTCCTTTTTATCTTTAGTTGCTTCTATTCCCTTCTCGGCCACCCTTGTGGCAATAGAAGGGCTGTGATATATGTCCCACATTCTGGTTTCGATATCTCCTTTCATCTTTCTGAGGTCAATTTCCAAAGCAAATTGGCTTTTTTGGAATACGCTTGCAAGAGCCACAGACATCTGTGGTATACTTACTTCTATCATTGCTTCGCTCTGTTGTATGTACAGCAACTCTTCAGACTCGCCAGCGAGAAAAGAACAAAGAGAAACAGAGAAGAAGGGAAGACGAAGAGAGGAAGCACTACCATATACCAAGCAATACACAGGTCTGCAGACCTGGAAACTCATCAAGATGGATAGAGCTTAGCAGCGACTTCTGCAGAATACAATATTGTATATTCTTGTCATCCTGTGCACTCCACTAAGTCAGCAGTACCTACAATGTCTTGAACACTAGAACATTGCCAGCAGTCGAAGCAGAATGTAGACATAGAACTAGGTCTCTTAACGCTGGACCTGAATACCAGTGACTACCAATATGCCTTTTGCTCCAGGTCAAAAAAAAAAAAAAAGTAAAAATAAACTAAACTAAAATAAAAAGGCTCCAACAAAATGAATTATGATGTAGGCAGTTGAGCCAAATTTCACTCATCCACTTCCTGTGTGAATCAATCTATATCCCTCCTTGGATAATGAATTCCCTGAGGGATGTATGTGGACAGTAGACTGGCCTACAAAAGCAGTCCCTAGTGCTTCTGGTAAAGCTCAATACTGACAATCTGCATAATTCGATAACCTGGTCAATACTACATATATCAAGGGTATATTAATATAATTAATCTAAATTAATGTATGCCGATCATCACTCGACGGATGAGGAATAAATACCGTACGATAGTTAACCGTGAACCGTAGATTTATTACAGATCTGACCCTAATGGATTGGAAATATAGCTATAATGTCGATTATTAATTAGTCCACTTTATACTCCGTATATATGATTACGATATTGGATATGCGTTTTCAGGGAATACTAGGAGTGCGTATTGACTAGGATTTCGGAGATCAGGAAGGAAAGTCCCGCCCGACGCTGAGTTTAAGCTAGAAGCGAGACCAAGTATGTAGAGATAGAGCGATGCGCACTGCTCTTTCGCCCTCTGTGGGCTTCCGAGGCGAACGGGGCCACATTACCCTGGCTCACATGGTCCACAGACGAAGTGCTATTCTCTTCTGGTCGGTCGATAAAATAAACTTGAAACGACCGCAGCCCGTAGCCAAAACACACTACTTAAATGCTCAACAGGAGGGCTTTGGAGAGTTCCATTCTTAAGACTAACCCAACTCATGGTATTGGTACAGGAGAGTACAGTTGGCGAAGGTGGTAAATATGGAGTAAAGTGGTCTAGAAGAGTAGTTTCGAGATCCTGTTGGCAACATGTATTTCCAATGCAGAATAATAAAAACAGAGCCGCGAAAGCAAAGCTCAAGTCATTCACATGCAAGCGGTGCAGGAGTCTAAAGGTGCAGGATGCCCATGATCAGAAAAAAAGGATATTGAACATAACACAAGCATATCAGAAAACTAGCTGGAACATACCGGCGCTCAAGAACAGATCCTGATTGGACCAAAGAAAGGATATTATAGATTACAAGTAGAGCAGTGACCATACATAGTACAGGGCAACATTTGGCGGCTCGGGGTGGATGATTAACAGGGGCGAGAGGTGGTCTATGCGCTCGAATTTTCAGATAGAGTGATTTATTCCAATGCAGATATCCGTCGTCAGTGCAGGCGAAGGTACAACAGCGGTCGTGAATGGGTCGTCATTATTGAATGCCATCATACTTTTTGTGACTTTAGGCCAAGGTTGATCAAAGTGAAGAGGTGTTGAAGACTTGGCAGTGAGAGCTTCGTAGTGTATGATAGGCCTATGGCCACCAGCCCATCCGTTTGTAGCTCTCTACCATATCGCGTACGCCGTCCGCATCGAAGCGTTCACGGGTGGGTCTCCAGCCGGTTGTCTTCTCAAAAAGTGTGCCGTCAAGGGACATGTCTTGGTCCTTGAATACGTCCCTCTCTAGGAAAGGGCTGATCGGACCTGGCCGTTCAATCTTTTTCTGTTCCATCAATTCTGCCCAGACCTGCAGACATTCCTCGTTCATGTCGTCTATCACATCGTCGAGGTTAAGCTTGGCAAACTGCGAGACCAACGATCCCAGGAATGAGCACTTGAGACCAAATATAGTAGATAGCGCATCGGCAATGTCCTGCTGACGAGTATTGCCGTGGTCAACCACGTTGAAAGCAATGGGAGCCGAACCGTCCGTCGGAGCGGTTGCCCTCCACTCGGCGGACTTCCACAGGGCACTGGCTGCATCTTTGACGTATAGGGTGTTCATCTTGACGTCTCCGGTATAAAGAAGCTCTAGGTCCTTCTCCATTTCAAGATGTACTCGTGCGAGGCATACTCCCGTGGCAAAAAAGCCCGAGCAGTATTCTCCGTAAACATGTGGCAGGCGCAATAAGCAATAGTTGAGGCCAGGGACTTTGCTGATTTCGTCACTAGCCTTCATCTTCCACTTTGCCAGCTTGTGCCATGGCTGGAGCTTGTCATCCTCCTTCCGTGGCGATGATGCGGACTTGTAAACGTGGGCGGTGGAGCATTCGACATAAGAACGGATTCCTCGACGGGCCACCTCACGAGCTAAGGCCACGGTGAGGTTGTAATTGCGAAGCTCATATACATCGTCGGGTTGTGAGTGCCTTGTCTCGCCTCCACAGTTGATTACGTAGTCAAATTGTTCGCCGTTGGCCCGATCGAAGACACGCGGGAAATGCTCTAGATAGCAAGGCGGTGTCAGTATGGGACGTCCATTGCTTGTTCAGAATTCCTAGAGATGTCGAGTGCACTCACGTTCCCGGCTAGCGTCCGCTTGAACGAACTTATCTTTAGAGCAAGCTTCCTGGAATTCAGGGGCTAACCAAGCCAGTTGAGGAAGGACTTTGTCGACGATTCTCACTTCCGATGCCAGGTTGTTTTCATGTATGTAAAGGGCCAGATGACGACCGATGAACCCTGCGAAACGCAAGACGTTTGGGTTAGCTCATGCACCCCCTTGCATCACCACGAGCCGCAGTATTATCTGTCGCATGTACATACCGAGTCCTCCAACAATCAGCACGGCAGGCTTTTTGCTCTGGTCGCTCGCCATGGTAGTATGCGAGAGGGGACCGTATCAGGGCGCGAAAGTGGCAATGGGATACAATGTGCAGCTTTCTTCTGAGTAGGTATCGTCGGTTCTCAAACCCCACACACAAGCTTGACGCAAACAAAGAATGCGGGGAGCCAGCGAAAAGGGGGAGGGGAATAAATGATGGAAGTGTAACGGGAGAGAAAGTGCGATGAGGGGGAACCCAAAGGAAGAGAGGGAGGGAGGGAGGAGATAAGAGGCGCCGAGATAATATAGTGGGTTACAAATGTAAAATATGGAGAACAAAGAAGAGAGTTCTACCTTCGCTATTTAAAATTAAAAAGAAGGACGGAGAAAGAAAAGCAAGACGGAAAGAAGCACAGGTAATAATAATAAAAAAATAAAAATAAAAAAGTAGGAGAGAAACCAGCAGGAGATGAGCAGGAGACAAAAAGTGGTTTTGGGGCAACAACCAATTCGGAACTAACGACGCTTTGATGAATTGGGGCGTATCACCTGCTTGTCCTGTGACTGTAAGACCTCGACTAGTAGTAAAACTACTCCCCAAGCTACGAATGAAGGAGCTCCCTCCTCTCTTCTCCGTTATTTTCCCACCCAGTGGGACTCGCGGTTGGGGTCATTTCCATTATCAATAAGCGCATTCGCATTCACTCTAGTATATCGCTCGTGCGCTGCTTTAATTGAACCCCATTGCAGAGTGCTTCCTCCATGACCATTTCCCTATACCAGCCCAACCCCAATTGCTGAGATCATGTGATCATCCCCACCCAGTCCTGGATGATACCGAAAAAACAAAATACAACCTAGGATGGTTTGCAGTTCATTCTAGCATGGGGCGCCCGTTTGATATGCGAGAATAGCCGAATCCATCATACTCTATATGATCACCCGCGTTGCGGCTGATGACGCTGGACCAACGGAAAAGAGGAGGGTCTCTCCCAGGTTTCCAATCCTCCAAACCGAGCAAATTCCGTTAGTCTGCGTCTAGAAATTTCTCCAGCAGGGTGGGTTGGGACTTTTCTCGGGAGTGCAAAATTAGAGCCCTCCAAGATGGGGGGCAGAACGAAGGTGATTCATCATTCCTTCCCCTGCCAAGTCGCGCGTTGTGGGACATCTTCCGTTCTTCAGGGACGCCGTCCGATCATAGTCCTGCGTCTAAGTGGGTAAAGAGAGGAGGTGAGAAACGAGAGGGGAGCGGACAAAGGGAGGAAGAAAAAAAAAAAGAAAAAGAGGAAAGTTAAGTGGACGGGTAGGACAAAAAAAAAGAGTTTTTGGGTTCAACCGTCACAAATACCAATGATGATCAATCCTTCCATATCAGAACATTCAAGAAAACTTCATCGACTGTGAGAAAAGGCTTCCCTTTGAGTATGATCATCACAGGGAATGAAATTGGATCGACGGCTCATTTCCTATATGATACAAAGCAACGGGACCAGTGGATATCGTGATGGGGTATGAGAGATAAGACACTCCATATATATTATGTCCTATTATTATTGTGCGCGTCCCGAGGCAAGAAAAACCGAAAGTGATCGCACTGCGGCAGAGAGAATTCGGGAGAAATGTCTCACCCCATATCTCGGGATGGAAGGGAACCGACTACAGGCAGCTATCGGTCTCTTAAATCGAAGGCTTAAAGGGAAAATTGCATATCCAGATCGGGTACGGAGTACATTGAATCAGGATTCCAAATGGTGTTCTTAATAGCTCCGTTTAAGGGGGAAAGGCGCTCCCTCGAAATCGACTCGGTCGAAAACAATGACCAAATACCGATAAAGACAACGGACATACGGAATACAAAGTGCGCCGTACTCCGTAGGCTGTGGGAATTAAAGGGCAAACTTGACGTCAGTTTTATTACGAGTTGATTATTCTCCGGTCTAATAATTACCCCAGCCGGGATTTGCGTCTCGTTCCATGGGCCAAAGGATGATCTGCCCATGGTTCGTGCAGCAACTGTATAGCTACCAAGCCTTCTGTAGTTCTGGCGCTAGCGTTGTCTTCCATTGAACTACCTATGCTGAAAGGCTGTAGTGTGCCCAATAAAGTCCCTTCTGTGATTATTTTCACTTTTTCCATCTCATAAGCCCCTCTGTTATTCCTGTTATCTCCCAGAATCGTCAAAACTTACTATAACTTCACTTATCAAACTTCAACCAACGAACAAAAAGCCAATAGCAGATCAACTAACGTGAAGCATCACCTTAATCCTGAACTGCTTAACCAAACCGCCATCCAGATTAAGTTCCTTGGACTTCCAAGCCTTCTGCAGTTCCTGAAAGACGATAGTCAGGTCGTGATCGACCCCCTGGCGGACACGAATTTCAAATCCTGACCATTCAAACTTAACGGAAGCTGCAAGGACCAGTTGCCCAGACTCCCAGTTCGAGTTTTCAGTCAAGATCTGCCTGGATGGACTCCACTCGTCCACTCTGCATTCAGCCGCCATGTGCTCCAAGAACGAAGATGCGGACGGGAAATTCTGAAAAGACACCCAGACAGGCGCCATTCCTTCCTGGCTCGAAGCCTCCACCAAGAACTTGGTATCATTCGGGTAGTTTCCCTCCTGATTACTCGCTTTTTCAGCAGTTGTGCCTGCCTTATCACCAGCACTGGTCCAATTCGCTTTCGGGCTTGTTGGCTCGGGGTGAACGTTGCCATTGTTCTCCTGGCCATGACTCCAAATAGAGCTAAACGGGCGTATACCACTCGGTGCTGAGATTCTAGGCTTTTGGCTAGTGGGTTCTGGGGCGTCCATTTCCCAATCGGTTGATGTCTTACATCTGTCAGATGCCCCTCTCTTGAGTTTATCTCCATTTGTGTGGTCCACTGTATATCTGAAAAGCTCCGGGCTTGAAGTTGATGTAGCATAGGGAGAATTCACCCAGGCTGGTGGCACGGAAGCAGAAGTACGTCGAGTGGGTGTAGCCAGCTGTATATTCCCCATAACTTCTTGTTAGTTATATGCGGACAAGAGGAGATGTTTTGTTACTGACCTCCATCGAGCCCGGCTTCTCTTTGTTCCTCATAGCACTGTTTGCCTTTCTTTCGAGCAAGAGGGCAACCGTCCGAATGATTCTGTGGATTAAACAGTAAGCATAGATAACGAGGTTTGACAAGAGAATCCGGGTAGACTTACTCGTCTTTGCGTTCTGGGTAGGTACAGAGAGATTCGGGCTCTTCAAAAGCCTCTGGCAGCAGGTAACTCTTGCGGGTTTCTGCGCCCCAGTATGTTATGCCATACTTTTCCACGAATTTCTCGGCACAGGAGCGCCTCTTGGACTCGAAGGATTGAAGCTCGTTCCAGCTGTACTTGGTCATCTGGACATGTTCGCGTAGGCGGTTTATGAACGCGGTGTGATAATCAAACTTCAAGTCCAGGAACGTAGTAAACTTTCGGTCGCGACAATTGGCGTTCAGGCGACCTTCATCCAGGTCACACGTCATGGGATGTGGCTCCATGATCAGCATTTGGAACTCAGAAACAGGAGATAGATCAGAGTTGCTGCTTCCTGTGATTCCTAGCCCCGGAGGTGAGAGACACCAGGTGATGGGACACTGATGCAGACGCGCAAACTATGTATGAGGGGAGAAGAGTCATAGTATCTACGAAAACGTAACAGTGGATGTAAAGTTAGAGGTGGAAGGGAAGCTGGAGTGAATGATTCCATGCTTTAGGGCGTTGTGTTGCTATGGGAGATCAGCCAATAACAGAAAGCGCCTATTCAATATCCCCATGTCCCTTCGTCTCCTTGATCAGAACATCAGTTGGGATAATAGTAGTAGAAGACAACTGAATTTGAAATGCAGAACAAACTAAAAGGCCCTACGCCACATAGAAGATGTTGTTGAGAAAACCAAGACTTGTCGGGAGAGGTAGAGCCAATATATTCCTCTGATACTGCATAGAGTAAGTTCGAAAACATCCAGGGGGATAACCACTACGAAGTAAGAGAGGTACAGTATTGTACATGAATCAGAAAATCAATTGGGGCTCGTTTTATAAGGCCAGTAATGTGCTTATATAGTCATCTCATCATTAATAGTCAAAGTAGAATAACAGCACAATCTTTAGAAAAAGAATCTTGAGTGACCCTCTCTAAACATCTTCATAAGAGACTCAGACCTAGGAGCACGAATGTGGAACTGTTCGTACAACTTGACGTTTGTATCAATGGACGGGTCACTGAAGTGTAGCTCTGCCGTCACTCGGCCCCGAGACATTTCAAAGAGTTCTTGAGTTCCTTGATGGCTGTGTTGACATCATCGAAAGTCAGGGCGGACACAGCCCAACGAGCGTGCTTCTGAGCAAGAGCAATGGAGTTATCATCAACTGTCTGTGAATTCGCATAGCTAGATGAGGGTGCCGTAGACGTTATAGGTGTAGGTGCATGAACAGGCTGGGGTGCTGGGCGTGGTACTACAGGCGCTGCTGGTGGTGGGGATCGCGCAGGTTGATGAGGTGTGGTACTAGGTTGACCATAGAAAGAACTGGGATCGCCAGAGGCAGCTGGTGAGCTCGAGGGAGACATTTTCGATGGTGGAGGAAAGGACTGAAAAGCGTCAGAAGCCTCCGAAGATTGATGGGTGCCAACGCGTGTAGGCGTATCTGGAAGGTTAGGGACTGAGGTCGAAGAAGACGTGAGTGTCGCAGGTGCCGAGGGGAGATTTAGCGGTGCACCTTGCTCCGCGTCAATATCCATATCTTGAGTTGGGCTACGTGCGACATCATGCGATGGAGTAGGTGCTTCGGTGAAACCAGTTGGAGGCTGCGGTAAAGACGGAGACGGTCCTGAAGGATGCGTAAAACTGTCGGGGACGTCTTCTACAGACGGCTGTCTCGATTGTGTAGGCAGCGATCCAACAATTGCCTGAACCTCAGGATCATCTTTCTTCACATCCAAGTCATCTCCCTCTATTTCCTCTTCCTCTTTCATAACTGGGTTGCCCTCGTTCGGGTCCTCTCCGGCCCTGATTGCCTTTGCAATCCTCACCGCATGATACTTAGCGAACTTGATTTTTGCAGCCGTCTCCGGCTCAAGAGGATTCCATATCTGGCATAGTTCAAGAAACGTGGCTGCTGCTTGGAACGTATCAGCAGTTTGCCTGCAAGAAAATCAGTTCTCTTTTTCCCTCGAAAGGCAGGGGAAGGGCAACGGACTTCGTCACCTTGTTGGCCCTCATGGTTGCCTCCGCACGCCCAAAGATCTCCAAACCAAACTGCTCCACGTAAGCATTTGCCGCAACGGCATCCGTCACCGTATCATTATCGGGGTTCTCATTTTTAAACTGAGAACATCGAGATATTAGTCGCAAATAACAGCAGGGGTTAATCGGGCATAGCTTGGTATACTTTTTCCAGCTTATCCACAAGCTCTGTCGTGTATAGCTTCACTTCATCGTCAGAAGTGTGTAGACCTCTCTCAATGATCTGGTTGACAATCCAGAAGTTGCCTGTGATTAGTAGAGGCCGCTTATCAGCTCGTAGTCCGTACCGGGTCTAATCACACAGCACTCACACCAATAGGCGACCACGGGCTTTACACGTTCAAGCTGAGCTGCTCTGACGGCAAAGCGCCCAATGTCCGCAGACTTCAGAGCAGCAGGAATGCTACTCGCCATGAGGCCACAAAAATAGTGATTTCTTCTCGGAAAGAGTTTCAATTGCTAAAGGTGGGGAGGCACAATGACAATGCAAGCGGGATGACGTTGAAAGCTCTCGGAGGGGAATTCGGGCCCCGAGCCGTTGATTTAATTTATGCGGAGTACTCCGTAAAGCAAGCTAACTCGATTTCGGCGGTTTACCACAAACTTGCACTGCAGCCCTGAGGCTACTCTCAATTAAACCCTATGCACCTTTTTAAACTTAGTATTAATTGGCAAGATCTATAGATAAACTTTTATTTGGAGTTTTTGATTCAATAATTTTTTCTCTTCTGATAAATAAGATACAACGGAAAAAGTCCAAGTCTATCATTGTTTCCGCTCTTCTACTCTAACATGCTATTGAATATGACAATCCAAGAAGCTCAATCAAGAGCGTTTTGAGCTTCTGTAGGATCAGAGATCAGGCATCTTCAAGTATCCACTCCCCAATTTCAACCCTCTCTTCAGCCAGCGCTTCCACCTCAAAGTGGTCCTCGACCTGCCCTCCAGGACCTCCAATCCTCTCAATGACAATCCATATGCCACCGCTCTCCTCTAGCCCTGGCTGCAAGTCAAAGTCCTCAACACGTACCCCCGATATGGCATCACTGTGGGTTCCATCTTCCGAAGTCGCCAGAATTTGTTTATATGGTCCTTGCCCGAGCTCCACTGTCATTAACACGGGTGAAGGCCCAACAGGATGGCTCCCGATGACGGATTGCCTACTTCGGGTAATGAGCTTGATCCTCGTAAGCCGCGGCACTTGCAGAGAAGCCAGCATTCGGTCTCTCCCTGGGGGCAGTATGCCAATATCTGAAATGACCGTTCGTCGTCCTGCTGCCTCCGGTGGAAGTGGGCTCGCCTTGCAAGGAACTAATGAAGATATCCAGAGCGTGAATCGGCCAAGTTGATCCGGCGCGAATGTGGAACAGACGATCGTATATGAGCCCGGTTCCAGGGCCTTCTTTTCCACAAGGGAACCACCGCGGCGATAGTCACCACTATCAGCGATAATGTCGCGGCTGCGTACTCGCGACACACGACTTCCATTAGACCAGAATAATTTAACATGGGTCGCAAGTTCAGTGTCCGGGCATTCCAGTAGGAGTGAAATATCTGTGGCATTTTCTATCTCCAGCCTAAACTGAGGATTGAGCGGATATCGGGAAGATTCGGCATTCCCACCTGCCGTCGAAGGCGTCCAAGAACCTTGAATCTTGCTCATGCACATATATTTGTCTTGGGCTTTTGCCATCCGTACAGGGGAGGTAGACAAGGCAGACAAAGTAAAGTTTTGATTCAACGATGGCAGTGATTGCTCAGAAACCACGACGGTATAAGTTGTTCTGGGGGGCATCTCTAACCTCATAAGCGTATTAGGAGAATCCACATAGGGGCCACGATGTAGAGCCCCGTCACTTAAAGAGACCCGTTTGCCATCTGCGTTAAAGACATATATGCTTATAAAGGCCGACTCCTCATTTGCTTGGTATTCATCAAGGGGTCGTTCTGGCTGCCCAGTTGTTCTGAAATGCTTGCCTAGCAGCAACCAAACAATCCCACCACTCTCGGTTGATACTGCAAATTGCGGGTTATTCACAAAGCAACCGGCCACGCCTCTCCCGTTGTTGAGATCCCACGTAAAGTGGACGTCTTCGCGGTATTTGAAAATCTCAGGGTTCCAATTCAGATAGAGGTTTTCAAAATGTTGAAGCAGCTTTTCGCAATCTATCCAGAAAGTACCCGGCTCAAATGAAGGCGGGTTACTGGGTAAATCCTGGGATGCAGAGAGGCTTTCATTGTCTCCGGGAGCAGCATCTGCTCCAGCCCAAGGGTTTTTCACGAGCAATTGACGGCGCCCCTTAGATTCCTTTATATCTAGTATGGCATAGTCATGCTCACTCACGAGACCCAGTTCTATCTGTTCCCTCTCGGTGAGTTCACCGGTACCTATAGTTAAGAGAACATCTCCTTGATGAAACGATCTGTAAATTCGCTTCCAGAGCTGGTCGCCAGTCACATCGTCATTATGGAGAAAAACTTGCTCGGGGATCCAACCTGTCAGTACCCAGAGATCTGTCCCGGAATTGCTTCCAGGAAAATCATAGCCTCCGCGCAATTTCAGGTATGCCTTCTCTACTAGCGCGGGCCATAGGAAACTGGGATTTTTCCGGTCGATCACGTGGAGTGATCTTGATGTTTTAGACGATGGCAAACGGTCGTCAATGACGACTTTTCGAAAGCACCCATTGAAATAAAAGCGAAATATATACTTGCCTGACGGTGAAGGCTGAGGGCTCCCCCGACTAGGGTATATCACTGGAAGAAAATGCTGCACCTATTAGTCGCAGCAGGTCAGCTGGAAAGGGTCAGTCTGCTTACAACACACTGGCCGCGTTCCAACATTGATGTAGTAGCACAAAGGCTAGCAACGACAGAACAGTCCGTCAGCATATCCTGGACTAGATCTGTCTTCCCTGGAACAGACATCACAGGAGCCAGTCCGGTGTACACATCTTCCGTATATTTCGAGAGCAGCTCAACAGGTCGTTTCCAGCCATCAAAAACTTTCCTCTGAGGATAAGAAAGATGAAGATCGGGTTTATCGCTGATATCAGTTAGAATATCCAGCAGCCATCTGAGTATACGTGCAACATTGACAAGCCAGATCACCAGAACTTACGTAAACGGAGATTCGCCATCCTCCCGTTTGAATTCGTCAGAGCCTGGGGGGCTGGACCATGGAGGGAATATGAAGCCATTCAACTTGGCTCCCTCTAGAAGAATAATCTCCTCCCGAGTGGTGAGCTTACGAGTAGATACGGGCAACCGTGGCTCTGGGACGGTTCGGTCATGGAGGCGGGCGGCAGCTTGCCAGTCCTTGGATTCTTTGATCTTTTCTGCTCTTGTGAGCCATTCTTTACATTTTGCATCCAATGCATGTTTGTCTTTCTGAACAGATGCCAATTTCAATGCTTTCATATAGTGCTCAGCAGCATCAATGGCAGCTTCTAAAGCTTGCCTTTGAGAAGTGGCAGACGATACATCCCTCTCGGCTTTCTAGCCAGTGGTCAGTATGTTATAAATGAACTAAGGTACAACAAGAAAACAAAAAACAAAAACAGGAAAGAAAAGAAAGAAGAAAAGAAAAATGGTCAAGTACCAGTGCCTGAGTAATAAAGGACTTCTGGGTTGAGGCGTTCGGTCTAGACATACTGACACGCGGGGCAGTAGTTTGATGAGCGCCTGGGATCTTCAAGCACCGTGACACTCTGAGATCTTCCCCGCGATAGGCATAACAGTTTAACTAGCGTCTATCTGACTAGACAGGACAGTCCGACACCTTGCTTGTGACCCGTCCGAAGGGCCCCGTGAAGTTTCCGAAGGAGCGACATCCGAGGTCGATCTCACTTCCCTTGTCAAGTTTGATCAGGGCCCAATCAAGGCACTGATGATTATCACGAATGGCAATCGATTGTTATTCATGAACTTAATTAGCCTCAATTCACTCGCCGTAGAATGAGGTCAAAACACAAAAGTATGGCTGCTGGATCATTCACTAGCGTGTCGGTGGGGAGGAACGGGAGTTCGAAGGTCGGAGTTTCTCCAAAATTGGCCTCCAAACGAACCTCGGCTCATTTCGTCATGCGCAATTCAGAACACCGAGGTGCAACTACCCTGGCCCTGCCGACTCTATCCTTCCCGCATTTACCTTCAGAATGCCGGGACTGTGTGATCAGTCTTGAGGTTCTTCTATTTTTCTTTTTGGTTTTCTTCTTCTATCCTTGCTTAAGCTCTTCCCCTCACCCTTACTGCCTGGGAGCTAGGGTCTTTTCACCTTACTCGGCATTCAACTTTTCTATCAGTCGATTCGGTAAGTCTTCAGGCCGAACGCTAAACCCCCGACATCGCACAGAGCCCTAGCTCATTCGCCGGTCTGGGGTCTACCAGTATCTCTGCTTTTAATAAACTATTCTTTCTGACGGAATTGGCAGAGGTATTTTAGCTCATCCTGCATAATGGCTGGCCAATCGAAACCCGCGCTCTCCCCTTGGGGTAGCGCTGTCGCAGGTGCAACTGGTGCTGTTCTCGCAAATGCCATCGTCTATCCACTGGACCTGTGCGTACATAGCCTTGTCAGTTGGGCTGGTGTGGATACAGACTGACTAGTTTCTGATCTTTAGTGTCAAAACCAAACTTCAAGTCCAAGTGAAGAACGCACCTGAATCGAAAAGCGGAGATGTAGTACATTACGAGTCGACCCTAGATGCCATCAACAAAATCGTGGAAAAGGAGGGGATTGAAGGTTTATATTCCGGGATGGTTGGTTCTTTGCTTGGCGTTGCTTCGACCAACTTTGCGTACTTCTACTGGTACAGCGTGGTGAGAAGCCTTTATATGGCATCGAAGAGCGTATCTAAGCCACCCGGAACCGCTATGGAGCTTTCCCTTGGTGCTGTGTCCGGGGCTATCGCTCAGATCTTCACTATTCCAGTTGCTGTTATCACAACCAGGCAGCAGACACAGCCAAAGAGCGAGAAGAAGGGTCTGATCGAGACTGGTAAGGAGGTCGTCAATAGCGAAGATGGCTGGACGGGTCTATGGAGAGGTCTCAAGGCCAGTTTGATCCTGGTTGTCAACCCGGCCATTACCTACGGTGCCTATCAACGTCTGAAGGATGTCCTTTTCAAAGGAAGGAACAATCTGAAGCCCTGGGAGGCTTTCCGTAAGTAGTATCAAGGCTTTAATTCCTGAATGCGAAACTAACCAGTGCCGCAGTCCTGGGTGCTCTTTCCAAGGCAATGGCCACAATTGCAACCCAGCCGTTGATTGTGGCCAAAGTTGGTCTTCAGTCGCGGCCACCCCCTGGTCGCGAAGGCAAGCCCTTCAAGACCTTTGGTGAAGTTATGCGGTATATCATTCAGAACGAGGGCGCGCTGTCCCTCTTTAAGGGTATTGGGCCTCAGATCTTGAAGGGTCTGTTGGTGCAAGGCTTGTTGATGATGACAAAAGAGAGGTACGTGCCGCATTCAGTAGCTGGATGTGTACTGGGACATGAACTAACGGCTTGAAGGATGGAACTCATTTTCATCGTTCTCTTCGCATATTTGAAGAATATTAGATCGCAGAAACTAAAGAAGGTCGTCGATACTGCTGCGGCCGAGGCTAAGACCAGCCTTCCGGCAACCCTGAAATAGACGTCGTTCCCACTTTCCTTCCATTATATACCAACTAGCTAGTCTTTTTGTTCCTGTCAACTATCTTCTATACGGCGTGTGGGTTCCGGATCTGTCAATTTTTCCTACTTCTTCTTATGATTACTCGGCATGGTTTTTTCTGTATATTTGCCAAATATGATGTATAGAACATGTCCTACAGGATGGACATAATCAAAAGATAGATCTGCCGAATGCAAATCATCTGAAAGACAGCAAACGCGGGCGAGTGGTATACATAGTGGAGACGGACTGTCTGATATCCAGAGTGATATGAATACTGGGTATGGGCAACTACCTATATAGGCGCATCGAAAACATGAATCCCCCTTGTCATTCGGTAATTGATCGATTGTTCTAAACAACCCTCCGAAAAATAATTTCTTCGCGGTCGTACGGACCAGTAAACACATATATATGTACGGAGTAGTAGTATGCTAGCTTAATCCCACCCGACCGCCCGGCTAGCCTTAAATCAATACATTCCCTCGGCAACAACCTCCATGTTATCTCCGAATTAGCGGTCACAATTCCATACATTTCCGCCATTCCACCTCCAACACAGCTCCCGTAAAACACCAATAACGAGGGGCATGAGCCGTCATGCGATGGCCACCATGGGCTTCCGAATCGCAAGCCCGAGAACAACAAGATGAACAAAACAAAACGAACTGGAACAAATCCCTCAATGCGATCGACTGGGCCGCATTCACCGAACCCAGGACTTTAATTCCCACTCTGATCCTCACGACGGGAATCGTCGGCGCACTGCAGATCCACCGCCGATACCTGCGCCGTTTCCCCGACGCCGTTAGCATTTCGCCATCGTACTTCCGCAAGAGGACTATCCTGGGCCAAGTGACGAGCGTCGGCGACGGCGATGGTTTCAGACTATACCACACACCCGGAGGAAGACTGGCGGGATGGGGTTGGTTGCCTTGGAAAAGAGTCCCCACCGCTAAGAAGGACCTGAGGGATAAAACGGTGCGGTGATATTATCTTGCTCAATTTCGGATAAGGGATTCTAATGGGTTATGTTTAGATCTCCGTTCGCTTGGCTGGTGTCGATGCGCCGGAACTCGCGCATTTCGGTCGCCCGGAGCAGCCTTATGCTCGGGAAGCTCATGAATGGTTGACGTCGTACGTTCTTAATCGCCGTGTTCGGGTCTTGGTGCATCGGCAGGACCAGTATCAGCGTGTGGTGGCTTCTGCGTATGTGCGACAGGCTCTCGATTTCCCGATTCCTTTTCGTCGTCGTGATGTGTCGTATGAGATGTTGACGCGGGGATTGGCTACTGTGTATGAGGCGAAGGCGGGTTCTGAATTTGGTGGCCCTGAACTGGAACGGAAGTATAGAGAGGCGGAATCTATAGCAAAACGGAAGGGTACGGGTCTGTGGAAGGAATATCGTCGCAATCGCAAAGGGTGGGAGAGTCCGCGTGAGTATAAGACTCGTATGGAGTCGCAGGGTAAGGGCGATTGAGGAAAAAGACGGATCAGGCTATGTATACTAGAAGGTATGTGCCCGTATGTTTCGAATCCTGTTATATGTTTATCCTGTACACTCGATAGCGATTTCTTTTATGACTGGCCGTTTGATATCTACGGTTACGATACGGTGACGCACCTAGAAAAGCAGAGACTATAGCATGGCCAATCTAAGAATGCATTTTCTTTCCTTTCGATCATGCTAGCCTTATTAGGTGTATCTTAACACAAACAGCATGGCCTCCACAATGAGAGGTACATGACTATCTCGCATCATAGCCCTTGACAGGTCGTAGAAACGTTTGACGTCAAACAGAACATCGTAAAAATAGAAGTACAGGGAGGTATCGAACAGTGGTATATTCAAATACAAGGAAATATTAGCAGAACCTCTTCTCTACCTCCGCGAAAAGCTGTGGGCTAATCTCATCACTGGTGTTGCCCTCAACACGCCATAGGCAGCCCTTGCGCTCGTAATGCTGGAGCAAGGGCTTGCTGGTTTCTTCAAATTTGCGAAGTCGTTGCTTCCATGTCTCAATCGAGTCATCCTCTCTCTGAGTCAGAGGTTCTCCAGTAATATCGTCCTTTCCAGGAACCTTGGGGGCGTTGAAATCGGTGTTATATACCCTTCCGGATGGCTCGTGGACCCAACGAGACGCTATCCGGGAGAGAATGATGGATGGGGGTGTAACAAGTTCGACGACGAAATTGATAGGAACAAGTTCTTCTAAGCTGGAAGCCTGAGTAGCGGTGCGCGGAAAACCGTCAAGGATAAATGAGGCGTTGGAGGAGATCGATGAGTTCGACGATGTTGAGAGCCAGCCCTTCGATGTAAATTCGGAAGATATGAGCTCGAGGATTAATGAATCGGGGACGAGGTTTCCTGCTTGCATTGCGGCCTCTGCTTTGAGTCCTAAACCCAGCAATCATTAGGCGCAGTGTCTAAAGCACAAATGATCTGGCCCTGCTTACCCAATGGTGACTTCTTCCGGACATTTTCTCGTAAGAGGTCTCCGGAACTTATTGACGCCAGTTGCGGGAATTTGGCAAGAAGTCTTTCTGTTTGGGTGCCCTTTCCAACACCAGGGGCGCCGATAAGGATGATACGAGCAGCCTTACTGAGCTGCCTAATTGCGAGCGTCATTTCGCCGTACTCTTTTGCGACTTTGGAATGGCAATGTTTTTGGGATTTAGGGCACCGGACTAAATGTTGAGCGGAGAGTGGAGAGTGGAGAGGTTGGTGAGGAGTGCGCGCGCTAGTTTGAAATCATTCCGACATTATTTCGGCGAATGTAGGAAGCAAGGAAGATATGTTATGTATGTATGTTAAATTGGAGGGGATGATTGCTTCGTGGACCTTTAGATCTGTACTCGGGATTATCTACTCAACAATTCGGATTTTACATCAGGCCGGGGAAGCCAACCCCACGGAATCTCGATGTCTTCCTGTTTAGGAAGTCGGTGAGCGGAGGGAGAGCCGGAGAGGTTTCCGACTCAGTACGTGAAGGTACTCCGTAAAACAGAGTTATCTAGAGTAATCGAACGTGCATCAACGGTCTCGGAAGGCACCTATTGTTTGCGGACCGCAGTAACCCGATCTATACACAATTGATTCACATGCATACCCTGGTGTTATGTCCGTGTGTCCCATGGGCCCTCCACTCAGTCCATGCTTTCCCTCGGCTAGTGAAGGTAAATCCACTTTATATCACGTGATATGAAGCGCGTGCAGATCGCGTGGCGCGTCGGGACCGTGTTTAGTCGGGACTGAGCATAGAAGTCTGGTTGTCAAGGAACGCTGTGTATACGTCCTTGACTGACATAGGTCTTGCGACTTTGTGGGCTCAAAATGATTCGACAAGATTTCCACAAGATTGATCCGAAGAGGAGAGCAAATCTCGACCACAAGAAAAAGCAATTTGCTGCTCCAGTCTTCAAACAACAAGATTATCCGCACCGCTTAAACTTCTATGATGTCCCACCAACGGCAGAGATTACGCTCGAGCAATTCGAGCAATGGGCTATCGATCGGTTAAGGAGTATGTGCGCTCTGCCTCCCGCCTCTCTGTGTATACTTATTGACTGGTGCAGTTCTGGCCGAGATCGAGGCCTGTTCGTATAGAAACAAATCGCCCGCCGAGACAGAAGCACACATTACACCACTCCTCCAGAAATATCTTCCACTATCCTCAAACACTTCTTCGTCGTTGGGTGCGACCGATCAGCGCTTGAAAAATGAACGACAAAAAGATCACTATTCACATTTCATTCTTCGTTTGGCCTTCTCCGCCACAGAGGACCTCCGTCGGCGATTTGCGCGAGCCGAAACTATGCTTTTCAGGTTCCGGTTCCAAAAAGATGATTCACGAGAGAGACGTGCTTTTATAGAGAGCCTCAGTCTCGACTGGGAGCCTGTTAGTGATGAGGAGAGGCGTGAGCTTTCTGAGCATCTTGTGAATGCGACACCGGGGTTACGCCGTGTTGACGAAGAATCTTGGTATAAGGTTGATTGGGAGAGAGTTCCGGAGTTGGTGGAGAGACGGTCTGTCTTCTTGTATAGAGGAAAAGCATACGTACCAGGAAGGGAACAGTTGAGCATGATTATTGCGGAATTCACGGCTCGGTTGGAGCGTTCTTTAGAGGTATGTGGAACCCTGCGCCATGCTCAGAGCAAAACCATTGACTATTACTAGCTCACGAGTCGAGCCCTACCACGTTTGGACGAAGATGATCGTCTCACACCGATTTTAAATCACCTGTCTAAGAACTTTGGGAGTGCTGAGTCTGTATACTCTGAGGGCGAAGGAGTTGTTGATGGCGCTCCAATCACCGCAAACAACATCGATCAGCTTTCCCAACATTTCCCACTCTGCATGCGCAGTCTACATATGTCACTGCGCAAAAACAACCATCTAAAGCATTACGGCCGACTTCAATACACCCTCTTTTTGAAAGGGATTGGCTTATCATTGGAGGAGTGTATCGTTTTCTGGCGTCAATCATTCAAAGGATTTACCGACGACGAGTTCAATTCCCGGTATAAGTACAACATCCGTCACGCCTATGGCGATGTGGGCGGTGATGTCAACCGCAGAGGTCGCGGCTATCCTCCTTACTCATGCCAGAAGATCCTGGGCGACTCAAACCCAGGAGTTGGGCAGACACACGGCTGTCCTTACCGTCATTTCTCCGTTGACAACCTCATTGGGCTTCTTCAGTCCACTGGCATTAGTGACAGGGAATTACTGCGTGGAGTGCGGGAAGACGTGGAAAAGACTCGGTATCATATCGCTTGCAACAGGGTCTTCGAGTGGACGCACAAGGCAGAGATCAAGCGAGTAAAAGAGGACGGCACTTGGAATCAGACGGATCTGGACACCATTGTCCACCCAAACACATACTTCAAGCGCAGCTATCTCCTCAAGCAGGTGGGGAAAGCTTCAAGGAAAGCTTAACAGCTTGTTAAATGCACTTTACGAAGCTGTGGTTGCTTGAAATTTTCACTTGCACACAGTTGTACATGAGGCGTTGATGGGTTCGGTTTATTGGACGTCACAGCCAGGCAGTCTTTCGCTTAGGTAGAAATCTACGTGTAAAACTAATCTGCATATTGTAATGATATCCTCCTTTTCCCACCGCTCCCACGCCAATTAAATGGCTAAGGAGGGTCATGATGTGACCACAGCTGATTCCCAAATTATCCGAAAGGATCGGAACGACCTTTCAAATCCAGGTGCCCAGCAACGGGTCAGGTTACTCTTCACTCGATGCGAAAGAGCAACTTCGTCATTGAGATGGACGGAAGCTGCCAAAAATTCAGACGTATCGGCGATGTATAGATGAGAAAAAGAGAAAGAAGAAAAACTTGGTGCCGACGAATTTGACCGAAATTTAAAGCACACTAGTGCGGAAGTACGGTTGCGCATAGCCGCCTGACATGCTGCAACCTGGCCTTACGGCAACAACACAGGTTCACACAACATACTCCTAGTCCCCGCATAAGTCTCCGGACAACAGCTGTTGGCGTTGCCCTCTTAGAGACCGGGTTATAGTACAGGATACTCATTCATATTTTTAGTTTGCTTAATCAACCGGATTCCTTTTTCCATTCTTGTTCGTTAGATACCCCTCTCATACGACGAAGCTACCGAGCCCCGTTGTTTGCCCAACAACATGGACTACGAAGCGTTAAAGGACCAATGGAGTGATGTCGAGGACCGCGATGGCATCAGACTGAGCTGGAACACGTTTCCAAGCTCACGCATGGTTAGTTTCGATGTCAGAGATTGCGATATCCTTTTGACTAAGTGGTGCATAGGAAGCATCTCGGCTGGTCGTCCCTATTGGTGCTGTGTACACTCCGCTCAAGGACAAGCCAGACTCTCCTTTGCTGCAATATGAACCGGTGACCTGCAAGGCACCTTGCCGGGCCGTTCTGAATCCTTATGCGTAAGAGATGCACCCCGGCATACAATCTGTTTAAGGACTAACGACCAATAGCAACGTTGATGTCCGTGCCCGGATCTGGATATGTCCATTCTGTCTGATGCGCAACCCCCTCCCCCCTCATTACAAGGATATCACCGAGAGCACGATACCGCCGGAGCTTCATCCTCTAAGCACGACTATCGAGTACCAATTGGCGCGTCCCGCCCCTACTCCTCCTATCTTCGTATACGTTGTCGATACCTGCCAGGAAGAGGACAGCTTGAAGGCCTTGAAGGATACTCTGGTGATGAGCTTGTCTCTGCTGCCAGCAAATGCGCTTGTGGGATTGATCACATATGGTACTATGGTATGAACTAGGGACTTATACGATGGGAGCAACGCGAGGATAGATTGTTGACCCTACCACAGGCTCAAGTGCACGAGCTAGGCTACACCGAATGCGCCAAATCGTACGTGTTCCGAGGCAGCAAAGAATATGCCGCCAAGCAAGTCCAAGAGATGCTTGGTCTCCTTTCTCCTGGAGTGCGTCCGAACATGCCTCAACAACCGGCTCGCCCGCCTCTTGGCCCCGCCGCACGATTCCTTCTTCCTGTCCAGCAGGCCGAGTTCCAGATTACCAACGTTCTTGAGCAGCTTCAGCGTGACCCGTGGCCCGTTGCGAACGACAAGCGACCTCTGAGATGCACGGGTGTTGCTCTTAGCGTTGCAGTTGGCTTGCTTGAGACCTCCTTCCAGAATGCAGGTGGCCGCATCATGGTTTTCACCAGCGGCCCGGCAACCGAGGGTCCAGGCCATGTTGTTGGACCCGAACTTAAGGAACCTATGCGTTCTCATCACGATATCGATCGGGATAACATCAAGTACTACAAGAAAGCCGTCAAGGTACGCAATTTTCGCTATAATGAGGGATTTTGGTATGCTGATAGGAATAGTTCTACGACGCCATGGCTAAGCGTGCTGCCAATAATGGGCATATTGTGGATGTCTTTGCGGGATGTCTCGACCAAGTTGGTCTTCTGGAGATGAAGAACCTTGTTAACTACACTGGCGGTCATATGCTCCTCACAGATAGCTTCACGTCCTCACAATTCAAGCAATCCTTCGTCAGAATCTTCGACAAGGATGCCAATGACAACTTGTTGATGGGCTTCAACGCATCCCTTGAAGTACTCACTACGAAGGAGCTCAAGGTCACGGGCCTTATTGGCCACGCGGTATCTCTGAACAAGAAATCGAGTTCCGTCGGTGAAACAGAGTGCGGTATCGGCAATACGTGTGCCTGGAAGATGTGCGGCATTGATCCTTCTTCGAGCTACGGTGTCTACTTTGAGATCGCAAACCAAGGCGGGCCTGCGGCAGTGCAGCCGGGTCCTCAGAGAGGAATGATGCAATTCCTTACGTACTACCAGCATTCGTCTGGTCACTATCACTTGCGGGTCACAACTGTCGCACGCAACTTGAGTGGGCCTGCTGGAGATCCTACGCTGGCGCAATCTTTTGACCAGGAAGCCGCTGCCGTTCTGATGGCGCGTATTGCAGTATTCAAGGCAGAGGTCGACGATGGCCCCGATGTCCTCAGATGGGTTGACCGGATGCTCATCAGGCTCTGTTCCCGCTTTGCGGATTATAGAAAGGACGACCCAACATCATTCCGACTTGAGAAGAATTTCACGCTTTATCCTCAATTCATGTTCCATCTCCGCAGAAGTCAGTTCTTGCAGTTCTTCAACAACTCCCCTGATGAGACAGCCTTCTACAGACACGTTCTGAACCATGAGGATGTTGGTGACTCCCTTGTCATGATCCAGCCGACCCTGGATTCATACTCCCTGGAACATGAAGGCAGCCAGCCTGTCCTTCTTGACTCGGCTTCCATCGAGCCTTCCCACATCCTTCTGCTTGATACTTTCTTCCATATCCTTATTTTCCACGGTGAAACCATCGCCGAATGGAGGAAGGCCGGCTATCAAGACCAAGAAGGCTATGAGAACCTGAAGGCCCTTCTTGAGCAACCCAAAGAGGACGCTAGAGTTCGTACCTCCCCATCTCAAATTCCAGAAAATATGAGCTAACTTGGTTTAAAACAGGAACTCATTTCGGATCGCTTCCCACTGCCTCGTTTCATCGTTTGTGATGCCGGTGGCTCTCAGGCACGTTTCCTGTTGTCGAAGCTGAACCCATCTACCACACACACGACAGGAGGATATGGTGGTGGTGTGACATCGCAAACCATTTTCACCGACGATGTCTCCTTGCAGACATTCATGGACCATTTGATGAAGTGAGTATCACGAATTCAATAAGATCAACGGTGCATACTAACTTTTGTACGTAGGCTTGCGGTTTCAGGAACCAGCTAGATACGACGATGTAGTGACCATTAAAGGGCGGTTCTACGTCGATACTTGGTTCTTCTGTATGTTTAGCGGCTATTTGTTTTTGTTTGTTACCCCGCGGTATAGCAACTACCTAGACACAATGAATTAAATTCAAATGAATTCTATCTACTAAACCTCGACTTCTCTGCACTCCACTTGCCTATTCTAGAACTCCGGAATGGAGCCTTCATGCTCCATGATATAGATCACGTGATAATGATAGGCGGGTTGAGCCCTGGCCACCTTACCTGATTGGGTGCCTCGCTTAGGCCTAGCCCGGGAAGTGAACCTCCAGTCAAATATCCTGCGCTCTTTCAAGAAAATTTCCTTTTCTTCTTTGTACCATCCACCCCGACCAACTCTCCAAGGACGATTGACGACCTTTCGCACTCGCCATGCGTAAGTATCATCTCCTTGGTTATACCACTGGCGACTAATATGTTTTGCAATGAATAGCTCCCAAGTTCGACCCCAATGAGGTGAAGATCATTCACCTGCGAGTGACTGGTGGTGAGGTCGGAGCCCAGTCTGCTCTGGCTCCCAAGATCGGTCCTCTCGGTCTGTCCCCCAAGAAGATCGGTGAAGATATCGCCAAGAACACTGGTGACTGGAAGGGTCTGCGTGTCACTGTCAGACTCACCATCCAGAACCGTCAGGCCGCTATCTCCGTTGTGCCTTCCGCCTCTTCTCTGGTCATCAAGGCCCTCAAGGAGCCTCCTCGTGACCGCAAGAAGGAGAAGAACATCAAGCACAGCAAGTCCGTCGCTCTTGACGAGATCATTGAGATCGCTCGCAAGATGCGTCACAGGTCTTTGGCCAAGGAGCTTCAGGGTACCGTCCTTGAGATCCTTGGTACCGCTTTCTCCGTTGGTTGCCAGGTCGATGGCCGCAGCCCTAAGGATATCAGCGATGAGATCAAGGCTGGCGAGATTGACAGTAAGTTCCTTGGAACTCAATATGGGTTGACTTTCATGTACTAACCATCACCTAGTCCCCTCCGAGTAAATTATGGTCGGAAATCCGCGGCGGTCGTCTTAATGTATCGGCATGCTAGTTAGGAGAATACGATTAATGCCTTGACAAAAAAATGTTTATGAGTCATGACCTAAGATTCCCAGATTGTGTTCAATCGAAAACTCATTCGTTCCTCACTGGACACCTTGCCCTCTCTTCCCCATCCTTCCATCTGGTTGTGATTTACTCGCGGTCTATATGCGAGTGGAGTCATGATCAGACTATACCCCAGATGACCTTTGCAACACTCTGGCCCTTACCGTCCATTCCCGCCTTCGGGCCTGGTATGTGACTTCTTTCAACGTGGTATAGGCTTATTTTACGCAAAGAAGATCAAATCTCGACCCACTACTCATCGCGGTATCTTTGCGAGGGGCCTCGTGCCTCTCTCTGTGGATACAGTGATCCATCATCACGGTCAACAACTCGAGGCTTTATGCCTAGCCTATTATGGCTTGTCTGATTCGTAGACATACTTCGTAATATCTGCAATACAACTTTTTTTTTTCAACTTCAGCTTTGCACTCTGCCTAATTATAGTTGTGATTGTTCTTCCTACGCATTCTCTGAATGTACATGCAATAATACTACTAGTAGCTTTGCGTACTTAAACATCTAGGACAAAGTCAATCTCCGATTCGTGCCGTCGATGCAAGCTCTCTACTCCAAATGAAACGCGTCAGTAAATGGTGCCGGTATCTTTGGAAACTCTTCTACCCCTCAGTGTCGAATGTACTCCGTACTACCCCTTCTCGGCCTGAGCGACGATGATACCATATCGTTTGTATACCGAGAATGGTATCTACGTGTTTGGTAGTACGATATGAAGTACACCCCCGAGATGCTCGTTCTCCACCAACTACTAGTAAGGATTCAATGATTACTGTCGTGGCAGGGTTCCTGATACGCGCCCAGCTGCAGGTGCCCCCCTGATGCCGATAGTGGTGGGATATGGGCTGAAGGGGGGTGCACAGTGCCACCGCCATGTATGTCCTACAGCCCATATCCATACATCAGTCACATATGCTGTGCAAGTCACGTTGGGTAGGGATGAGTCAGACCATGATGTGTAACGGATTGCTGTACCTTGTTATACATCTCGCAATCTCAACAACACATCATCGGTTTGATATATATTTCTGCCCCGTTCTCCAGGTGGAACGTGGCCTGGGATGATTTAACTTTTGGCTCTGACAATCTGGCAACCTTCGCCCGCCGGTCGAGAGAGATTATCTCGGTAGATCAGTATATATGGGTCATCTTATACCTGAGTCGAAGGTGGAGGAAGAGGAGAAGCGAGAGGCAAAGTTTTGCCGATCGTCATCGTCAGACCGCTCGTGACAAGGCTAAAGGAGAGCCGGCGGCCCCATTTCCGCCCTCATCGATCCCAATAGACCCTGGTCTGGGCGGATGGAGAGCGTCGGAACTAGCAGGATGAATGATACCTAGCTGGTGATTCCTGCGCAGGAGGAACACTAGTGAGTTAGTTATAGGAGTAGCCATGGGGAGGATGGAGCCCATGGCTGAATCGGATTGGCATGACTGGATACAGATGAGAAACGGGCTGCGTTGGAAAGTTTGGAAGTTGACTCCACACCCGGGAAAGTGGATTTTGAGTTGGACCATCTGGGTTGGGTGAGATTATTTTTATCCAATTTTTTTTTATGGAGATGGGTTTATAGTGGTTTATAGTGTGTGCTATACATGTACGTCGTATGTACGGAGTTCTAACTATCTAATTAAGTATCTCCTATAGTCTGAAATGGGGGACTAGCGAATCCTCTGGAACCATTCATCTTTTTTTTTTTTTTTTTTTCTTTTTTAAAAAAAAAAAGAAAAAAAAAAGAAAAATTAATTACTTGGATTTCCTTCGTGGGGAAACCTTTTAATTTTTATTTTTTCCAATCCTACGCTGTTAGGTCTGGAGTGCCACCTTCTAAGGTTGAAAGCGTTGAACCGGAGGAGTTAAAATATCAATACAAGCATAAAAGGGGAGAGTAAAAAAATGGTAATGAAGGTGTCGACCCGAGAATAATAATCAAAATAATCCTAACTAATAATAATATTCTCAACTATTACTGACGACAATGGACATACATCCAGTCGGTTCTCCCTCACCTGATTTGCTTTGGCCCCGGGCATGTGCGGTACTCCTGCTAGTACTTCCATGGGCGTTATATTTTTTTCAGCCTCTGGCTGCATCAGAGTTGCAGAACCGCCAATTCAAACGATGGTCACCTGTGTGGCCAAGTGTCTGAGCCTCTACCACTTCAGTTGATCTACGTATGTTATTTTCCTATGATTGTTAAAATTCTCCTTTCCCTCACCGGCATATATTGTCTTATTATACCGATTTAACCCGGTTCTGTCGCTCTCTTCTAATTTATTATCATTGTCATTGTCATTTATTATTTTTGGACAAAAAAAAAATTCCTCAATTTAATTTATTCCTTTATCTTTTGTCCTCTTCAAACAGGGAAATCATTAGAATATTCCACCGGTGCATGCCAAAGGCCAGCTTGCATTGCAGGTCACCAACACGGACATACTACTCACAGGAAGTCAGCGACTCCACTCAGCCCACCGAAAGTGCCAGATCGCCCTTCCGCCGTCTCTAAGCAAACCCTCTCATAACCAGAGGCTTGATCAACTGCGGGCGCCACCGGAGACCGGGGGCCTTGGACGGCGGTCCACTGACGTTGAACAGACCTGGATTTGCTCCTGCGCCCAGGAGGCTAGCGCCTGGTCCATCCTAGCCGTTGGATCGCACGGGTGGGACTGGGATGTGATGGATTATCGTGTTTGATTAGGTGGGGATTTTCTAATGATTTTAATTCTTTGTTTCCCCTCCCTGGTAGTATAGTGGAGATTTTTTTTTCTTCTCTTCTTTTTGGGTCACTGACGTAGGGGTTATGATACCTGGGGGACTCTTTTTTATTTGTTTGAATTCCGCCAAAATTATACATAGATATATTTATATATCTAGAGTGACACCATCAGACAAAACCCGGGAGATATATTGAAGAGAAAAAAAAAGGCAAATAAAAAGCAAATAAAACGAAAAGGAAAGGAAAAAGAAATCGCAAGCCAATGAAAATAATCATCTGGAGGGTACAAGCCACATAATCATGGTGTTAAGGCGCCCAAGCCCACTTCCATCCCAACCCAGTAATGGGGACTCCACCAGGTCGACTCCATTGGCTCCACTTCCGCTGCTCCATTCACTTGCACTGGCTCCTTCCCCCACCCCAAAAAAGGAACCCCCCTAAGACGAAACGGGAGCTTCAGAGTGTCGTTGTCCACTGCTTTCGTTTGTGAAGCTCCGCTCTGTCATGATGGGACATCCCGCTTCATCTCTGTCCATCATGATTCTAAAATTTTCCTCTCCTTCTGCGACCTGATCTTCCCCCCCTCTTGACCTTCTTTGATGGTCCTTCACCTTCTGGTCGGGTCAATACGAGTTTTGACTGGTCCATTTTTCTTACCATCCTTTATTACCCCAGACCCGGACATCCTTCCAATCTCTTTTCTCTCTCACTTTTATGGTTCTGTGCCTCTCCGCCGGCCGTTGGATGTTCTCCGCCTCAAAAACTCCCTGCGTCCGCTGTCGCCTTGGATCTTAGGCACCTTTTTTTCTTTCCTTTTTTTTTTTTTCCCTTTCCCTGCTTAGGCCAATCGTAATAATTAATCATTTCAGGTCCACGGCAATCACCGGAGCCAAGAAGGACAATAGACCTAAAGCGTGAGAAAAGCAAAGAGAACCACTCCCCTTGACTATCAGCTAGTGGTGCCATGTTCAACCTTTCCGCTACACTATTCCTCCTGTGATTCGGACTCCGCCGTCTTTAATAGTCGATTTCCATTTTATTTTATTTTCTTTCTGCGTTCTGATTTTTAATCTGTTTTCCCCCCTTCCTTTCTCGTCAGCGCGCTGAGTACAGCATTGCTGCCAAGCGTGGTATTTCCAAGTGATTGATCGCGTACTTGCGGACGCCTGCGTCAGTGGGGGTACTCTTGCGAAATCGACTAGGGCTGTGACTCTTGAATCCCTTTCCTCCCTTGCATTGCCGGTCCATCTCCCAAAGAATCACACAGCAAATAACGCCGCGGAAACCAAATCGCCTGCGTGGCTTTTCTATCTTCTGGAATCCGTGGATGGTATTCTTGACACGGCCTACATTCTCTTGCTTCATCCCTCGTCCTATTAGCTCTCGACGTTCGCTCGTGTCCTTTCTACGGCCAGCCCAACCAGTGTTCATGTCGAATCCGGAGACAAGCCGTGGGGGGCTTCGCTGAATGTCTAGTGAGCCGGCTCATGTCCAGGATGAGGTGTAGAAAACGTTTCAAGGAGGATGCTTGTTGAAAATCCCAGCAAGATTGAATGTACCTGACTCCACTATTGACCGCTCGTGATCTCTGGCAATACCCTGGACCGACGATCTCAACCATTTACTATCATTTTTTTTGTGACCGTTATTCTTTTTGATATCCCGGACTCCCTCTTCCTGGATACTTTTTGTATAGTCTTTGTTATACCACGGTGGGACAAGGTGTCTCCGCCATTAAGGGCCAAGATGTTGCCCTCAGTAGCACCTTTCCCGCCAGTTCAACCACATCATATGAATCATCATTATCACGGGGCTGACCCAGTTGATGGCAATTACGACTTTGACACGACGCCCTTCGCCGCCACGCTTCCTCACAATGACATGAACAAGTTCTCTTTCCACTCGGTTCCCCGCACTCGACTACAATATCATCCAGTGCAGCGCCTTGATGTTCACGACACGACTGGCATGGTACTCAGCCCGAAGAATCCTGGAGAGCATGCACTGAGGAGGAAGACACCGAATGGGACTCTTGCGGCTGGTTACGATGGGACGCCCGGGGATACAACGATTCAGCCCCCGGCATCCAAGCATATTCTCGTTTCGCCTCTAGAATCAGGTCAGATGGTAGCTCCTCAAACGGGCTTTCCCATGGACACCTGGCCGCAGCTCTCTTTAGAACAGCCCTCCCAAGCGAAACCGATGAACTTTCCGCCTGTGTACAAAAATGAGTCGGGTAGGACCAACGCAGCTCCCGGGGAGATGGTCCAGGGTGTGAATGGGGCAAGCTGGGTTCGTTCGTTGAATTACGTGCCGGGAATAGACTCGATGCTTAACCAATCACTTCCGATGCCGGGATCTCAGCAGAGATTCTACTGGCATAACGGCGCTTATGTTCCAACGGTTTTACCAGCGACTCTTCAGCCGTGCCTCGGTCCTACAGCATCGGCAGGTACGGGGCCATATGGTCCATATTGGCCCGATGGTGTATATATTCCATATCGTCCAGCGGCCTTTCGAGAGCCCCGGTACAACTCCCCTAATTCGTTCGCAAAACAAGTCAACCCCTCGGGTCTTCAGTTCTTCGATGCAGGGCAGCGGCCGTTCAACCATAATCCAGTACCATCAGGCAGTCACACAGATCTAGGTTCCAACTGGAGCGCAACGCCTGTAGGAATCATCAGTCACGACCCTTCCGTGAAGAACAACTTCCCCCCGCGTCACTCGGATCAGAAAGCCCTCGATACTTCTCAACGCACATTACCGTACCATACGCGTCCAAGCAATCCAGGTTCTGCCTTCTCATCACGTCAGCCTGGAAACGAAACCTACACACCATGGTCGGGCGCCTCTAGTGGGCATGGTTTTCAGGGCACAGGTACTACAGCTAATTCTCGCGCAGTCAATGTGGAGTTCAAAGAGAAAGTCTTGTCATGGGCTCATGGTGTTTATGTCGATCTCTTAGCTTCGATTCACCAGGCTCGACGGAACAGCATTTCTAATGCAGGTGGTGATCCTCAAAGCCAGCGGTTTTTGAAACCTAGCATATACCCCAAACCACCACGGCAGCCAGGATTGGACTTTTCCCAGGTAAACCCACCGGAAATTGGGCGCCATAAAAGCTATCCATCGAGCCAATATGATCACCGAACGAAAAACATTATCAATCATACCCCGCAGACTGACAGCCATTCAGGCTTTCAGACTCAGCAGCATCGGAATCGTCCTTCGCTTAACCATTTTCAACAGCAGAGTGACACGCAAATGCTCGACAGGCTACGCCACACAGGCCGCTTCACAGTTCCAGTGGTTCCCCCCTTTCCTGCTGCACCTTTTGGCAACGAGAATTCACCGTTAGCAAATGCTCGCACCGCTTTAGACATGCTTTCTCCACTGTGTAGTGAGAGTGGTTGGGAATGGATCGACGGTATGCTGCTTGGCGGCTGTCTTGCCTATGGTCTGGGCGACTATCCAAAAGCTATGAGATGGTATTTACGAATCATTTCTCGAGACCCACAGCATGTTGAGGCGATATCGAATCTAGCTGCCACTCTTTTGGCACTCGACCGTCGAGAGGAGGCACTAAACCATTGGCTACGTGCTGTGAAACTACGCCCCAGTTTCTTCGAGGCTGTAGAGCATCTCATTGGTCTCCTGTGTAGCAGCCATCGTGGAAAGGAAGCCGTCAACATCATCGAATTTGTGCAGAAGTCACTTCGCTTTCCAAAGAATGGTGACTGCTTTACGGCCGATGAGCATGCTAGCGAGACGGAGAGTGACGCAGAAAGTGGTGCCTCGAGTGCGTCGGATCTCGGCTCATACGAGAAAGCATCGTTCGATTACGATGATGACCTGAACAGATCGGTTTTCACTAATAAGCGGTCTGCAGAAGCCGGCTCCACTGGCTTTGGGACAAGCGGTTATGCTATCCCAGGCTGCGACAACGGTAGGATGCTGGCTCTTGTCCATGCTAAAGGTAATATGTTATATGCACTGGGTGATAATGCCGGAGCTGCGGTGGCGTTTGAAGATGCAATCCTGATCGCCGCCGGCAGAAGACGACACGGCATCCAAAACTTAATAAAGCAGATATTTGCAGCGTTTTCGTACGGATCGCGGCATGACTATCCTGCCCCATCAGAACAGCATAGCTCGAATGAAACCATTCTTCTTTATCCGGACAAGGCTCTGCAAACCTCCAAACTGGTTTTCCCTTCATGTGGGACGCCCCCCGGCCTCAAATTTGTTGGCGAAGGTCTGGCAAGGAAAGCGGCAATATCCACCACAAGCAACTCCTTGCTCTCCCTGGCGAAGATATACCAGGATGGAATGTCCAGTATCTCCACTGGGGGCGTGCCCAGAGCTGCTCCAGGAGTTCGGGATATACTGGCGCTCTACTACCTTTCGCTTTCTCTCCAACCGAGCCCGTCGACCGCAAACAATGTTGGAATTTTGCTTGCCGGCATCCAAAATAACGCAGCTAAAGGGCTACCTCGTTCTAGTGGTGAGATGCAACATCCCGAGATACCTGGTGTGGTCTTTGGCAGTGGAGTGTCTCTGGCCCTGGCATATTATAACTACGGGTTACACCTCGACTCTCGACATGCTCACCTTTATACGAATCTTGGCAGCCTACTCAAAGATATAGGCCAACTTCAGGCTGCTATTCGAATGTATGAACAGGCTGTCCAGTGTGATAACAATTTTGACATTGCTCTGGCGAATCTCGCGAATGCAGTCAAAGATGCCGGTCGTGTCAATGAGGCCATCACATATTACAAGCGTGCTGTCAAAGTAAATCCGGAATTCGCAGAGGCGGTCTGCGGACTAGCCAATGCTCTTAATTCTGTCTGCAACTGGGTCGGCCGAGGTGGTGTTGCCAACGGACATGGCTTCCGGGATCGGTGGCATGTTAATGAGCAAGGGATGCTTCGAGACGCTTACAGTATTGGCACCGGCGCTGGTTGGATTAAGCGCGTCGTTGATATTGTCGATCGGCAGCTTAAGGAAGGCGAAACCTGGGGCCGTGGCATACTGACTCCCAACACAATTGAGCAACTGTGCGCGCAGTTGGTTCCTGCATTGGACAGCCGACGGTTTGCATCTGGATCACTCAATGCTATTCTCCAGTCATGGGCGGGGCAGAAATGGGAAGGCTCGAGAATCGTCAAACTCGTTGAGCGCGCAATACGAGCGATCACATGGCAGTGGTATCAGGACCTTTATGTCCATCAGAAAGAATATCCCCTCTCTAAATATCGCAGACCACAGCTTCCCCCTGGGTTGTCTGCTCCCAATGCTCCCACAGTGCTACCTTTCCATACCTTCACGTGTCCACTTTCTGCGAAACAAATCCGGCAGATCTCACAGCGTAATGGGCTTCGCATATCCTGTGCAACCCTTCGCTCTCCATGGCTGCCAGCTACGGTGTATCAGCCCCCGGCTCCACCAAACCCATATCTCAAAGTTGGATATGTATCGTCGGACTTCAATAATCATCCTCTTGCGCATCTTATGCAGTCCGTATTCGGATTGCATAACCCGTCAAGAGTAAAGGCCTATTGTTATGCCACTACAGCAAGTGATAAGTCGATCCATCGTCAGCAGATTGAAAAGGAAGCACCGGTGTTTCACGATGCTAGTGGATGGTCTGTCGACCGGTTAGTAAAGCAGATCGTCGCGGATGGCATCCATATACTCATCAACTTAAACGGTTACACGCGTGGTGCACGGAATGAGGTTTTTGCTGCACGGCCTGCCCCAATTCACATGTCCTTCATGGGCTTTGCAGGGACGCTGGGTGCTGAGTGGTGTGACTACATTCTTTCCGACACGATCTCGATCCCCCAAGAGACCCTCTCCCCAGGAGGGCGTAATCTTAGCATCGAAGACCGAGTGCTTGAGGAGAACCATGGAGAGGACCAGGAAGATTGGGTTTATGGCGAAAAGATAGTTTTCACCAGGGCCACGTTCTTCTGTTGTGATCATCGACAAAGCGCACCCGACTCCCAGGACCTACGGCTCGCTTGGGAGCAGGAACGAGAGAAGCGATGGCGTATGCGGAAGGAGCTGTTCCCCAATCTTCGCGATGATGCCATTATCCTGGGCAACTTCAACCAGTTATATAAGGTAAGATCTCATAGGCACTTAAAAACGGCGATAACATACAAACTAACATCCTACATAGATCGAGCCCACGACGTTCCGTACGTGGCTCCGTATACTGGCACGGATTCCTAACGCCGTACTATGGCTACTTCGCTTCCCGGACCTTGGTGAACAGAACCTCAAGGAAACAGCCGTTGCTTGGGCGGGAGAGGAAACTGCCTCTCGCATCATATTCACTGATGTTGCGCCCAAGAACACCCACATCTCGCGGGCCAAAATATTGGATCTCTTCCTGGACACTCCCGAGTGTAACGCGCACACGACCGCGACGGATGTTCTGTGGAGTGGTACACCTCTCCTGACCCTTCCTCGCTACAAATATAAGATGTGCTCTCGTATGGCGAGCAGCATCCTCAGTAGCGCCTTACCCGATACCCCCGATGGCCAAAGAGCTCGCGAAGAGTTGATTGCCACATCCGATGAAGATTATGAAGAAAAGGCCATCCGGTTATGCCTAAGCTTGAAATATGAGCCTGGCAGTGAGGGCCGAGCAAGAGGCAGGTTGCCTGATCTCCGGAGAATATTGTTTGAAGAAAGATGGAAAAGCAAACTGTTTGATACTAAGCGTTGGGTGCGCGATCTGGAAGATGCTTACGAACAAGTTTGGCAACGATGGGTGGATGGCAAAGAAGGAGATATATGGTTATGAAATGCGCTTCGGAATATACCCCTTCAGCGTTTGTTTTTGTGTGTTTGCTTGTTTTTCTTATTACCCTATTTGTTTGTTCGATTTCCCCATAGGCGTGTGGCCTATGTTATACCTATGTGAGCTATATTTCACAGTTTGGTGTTTGTTATTTCGATGTAATTGTTTATAGGGATACCATCCCCTGTGCATGCTGGCGTTGGATGTCTTAGGGTATGGATCAATGATGAAGTTCCCCATCTGCTGGATGATCTAGGCTAGCAGCTGAGTTGGGTTTATTGTTTGGAATTATGACTACGATCTTTCATGGATAGGCGTTGAGTGGCTTGAATGTGGGCAGTGCGACAGGAGTGGTTTAACTGATAGATGGCCTGAATCGAGATCACTCTCAGTCTTCAAGTTGAGAGTTGCGTTCATATCTTCAAATGCTTCCTATTACTGTTGTAGTGGTACTCCCTTTATACGCCGACACACCCTTGATATTGTCCCATTCCAGCGCGACGCAAAATAAGTCATCACTGCCAGGGTAGTCCATATTTCCCCTGAAGACTACTGTGTTTCCTCAATAGAAGCAATGAAGGGTGTATTGGCCTGGAGTTCATCATCTATCTCGTCGGAGTATGGAAGCTTCCCACGAAGATCGTTTAACAACATACTATTCGATCTCTACGCAAGATCTATCTCGCGCATTTGTTATAGATATATTTATAGTTATCCAGTGTTAAACACTTACATAACTGCTTGGACAATGAACTGTCGGGGCACCGGGACAATAGTATTTAGCCAGTTCCAAACACAGTTCAAAGGCGATACAGCGATGGCTGCAGGTGATATGCTTTTTGTGAGTATTGCTTGTCCTCTTTCCGGGAGTGACAACAGCAGTCTCCCATGTCCTGGTACAGGATAAAGGAGAGAATGATGGGAGGGGGAATCACCTCCGGATCCCGGGTCCTTATCGTCATGAGTTGGCCAGAGTAGATGGGCTCGCCCGTGTCGCAGTTCCACAACCTGGCATTGCGGGAGCTTGCCTTCAGATCTGATGGGAGGGACGGAGGAACCACCATGGCCACCTGCGGGGAGTAGAGGTAGCCACCAGAACCGCATTGTAAAGGGATGTTCATTGTCCTCGGACATGCCGACGGGTCCAAAGGCAAGGCGTGCTGAGCCTCAGAGGTCGTGCACAATAGTCGAAGAGGCATAGTATAATGAAAGTGGCAGAGTGAGAGAGCCTTTGGTAGTGTGTATATTGGCAAACAAGAAATGAACGGTCAACTCTCGTCTGCGAAGCAAAGGGGCAGATGCGAGAGACGGAGTGGAAGCTCTCTTCTCTTGCATGTACGTATACCTAATCCGCCGGTTAAAGCGTATCCCAGAGTACATCATGATGATACACGTAGGTTGAAGGCAGAACTTGCCCCAAGTTCTCCTCACTCTAGTGCCGAGAGAGCTTTTTGCTGGCTCCAGTTTTTGCTGGCTCCAGTTTTTGCGGCTGGACCTTGACCTCGTCTTCCTTGACTTGGTTAATAGAACCGTGGTTCACGGAAATGTATGCACTCTCCCCTTTGGAAAGGGTGTATCTGTCGCCGCGAAGGGCCTGGCAAACTAGCCCGGATTACTTTTCCCATAGCTTGTTTCACAAGTGCAGTGGCCCCAGTGGCACTCTATTGCCATCTTTGCCTTGTGCTATCTTCCACCACGTGTACTGGGGGCTTTGCACTGGGCGCCAGAGAGTCAGGTGTACATTCCGACATTGGTTTTGTAGGTTGGCGCCTGCAATGTAACGTAATATGAACAGACCAACACCGTCGTTTTAGACCTATCTGTGGTACATTCTTTTATAAGATTTATCCTGTCAATATGAGAGAGACGCGAATAGTACACACAACTATCAATATGGTGCATAGTAAGTATTGTACCTTGTAAGAATCTGTTGCGCGGCCGAGAAACACCATATGATCAAGGTGTCCACCACAGTAGCCATGGCAAACGCGGAAAAGAAAACGAAGATAGGGTAGTAGATATACGCCTTGGAGAATAAGTAAGCCGCTTGAGTATGAATTATAAGCTTGTGGTTGTCGAACTAATTCGAATCGACTGTTGACGAGGGAAAGAAGAACCTCTGAAACTTAAGTTACCGGGCACGTCGATAAGCTTGAATAAGGGGGCTCTAGTCTTAGGGCGCATTTATATAGACTGACACTGCCTTCGAATAGCTTATCCCACTGATAACCATAATACTAAAGAGCATATCCTCTTCTGATCTCGTAGGCCCTACCAATTTGGTAGTATGCCCCTGGTTCGAGTTCAGGGGTGAATATCTACCATTCATATCGTATCTTTCATTACCTTCAACATGTTTTCCTTTGAGGGTTTTAGGGAAATGATTGATCTTGATGGTCATGCGCCATTTTGAATCGACCCCTTGGCGATCAGACGCAGATGTAGATCTATGGTTCTTCGACGATGTCAGTTCTATTCCAGCATAGAATAAACGGCAAGTAATGGCCACACTGGAAACGGCGGAGAAGAGCCTGCCGGATATCAGCCTGACACGGCTGGGAACCTTGTCTGATAAAACGTCATGGACATCCTGGGCATCCACAATGATGTCCATGAAGATGACAAGATTCTTTCCGGAGGGGCGAACCATTGTCCTGAGCCATCGCAGAGGATATTTCCTTCTGTAATCACCTTCGAGATAATGCTTGTCACTCCAGGGTGTTTTCAACTCGCCTACTATACGCAGTAGGCTATTGTGGTTCATCACAGCCACGTCTGGTACCTTATTTTTGTGCCTCGAATCGGCAGCGGTTGTCGTTTTCACGCGAGCATAGACTGGCTCAAAGGCCACCTGCAGAGACATCTCAGTGCCCTTGAGTGTGATTGGATTCAGTACAAAACATGTCGATAGGTCCTCCGATACAGCGACGTCTGTAACTCAGAGGTTAAATATTAGTGTGATGGTTTTGGCTTGCGAATACAGAGTGTACATCATCATCTGAATTCTCTGCATGGAGTCATCCGTTTTTTTCCAAATTTTCTCAAGAGCCTCTTTTAATTCTGTACTCCTGGTCTCGGCTTTAATAGCTCAAGCGTGATGTCGATTGTCTCTTTAATAAATAATAACGTAAGGGCAAATCCCTTATAAATGAAAGGGAAGTAGAAGTCCGCTCTAAGATGCTAATCTTTATCTCGGGGAGTAGTAGGAAAGGGAATGATTTAAGAGTTTGTGAGATATTCAACGGAGATAATGTTCTGGAGTAGGTATACCTTCAGGAGAATTGGTCGGTATAGTCCACTTATTGTCCCATGTGGTATCTTCTTCTCCTTTATCAAATGGTCCCTGTCCTGTGCATGACATTCGTTGGGACCTACCGAGGGAGAACATCGCCGGTCGACTTTCCGCTCTCTATCCTCAAATTCAACGTCAATAAATACGGTAGTTCGGTGGGTATAAAGATAAAGCCTGGGTTATGAGCTCGGTCGAACTCTGCGTGACAAGTTCCACAGAGAGGTATTCCATTTGCTGTTGACGTTAAACCGAAGTTGAGAAGGTCTGCCTCAAACTAAATGCCCACCTATCAACTATGCTTGTCCATGTTCCATCTAAGCCAACAGCATAGTATCACGTACTTGCTCATCTTCTTTTGCGATAACATGGCAGTCCAGTCGCCTCCAGTGCAGCTGTCATGACCTGGGAGTGCACATGGCCTCTCCTTTTTCGTGTCTGTGATGTGGATATAAAGGCAACGAGACCTGTATTGCACCGCGATTTCAGACATTCGAGGGCCTTATATCGCCGGAACTTGTACGGCCCCGTTGCTACCTCTTCTCTAAAACAATAGCTCTAGCCGTGCGTGCATTCTTTGCAAACGACACTGACTCGGCCAGAGGTTTTCTCGCAACCGGGACCTAGTCACGGGATGGGCTTTGATACCCATGCGCACTGGAGTAAGGGGAGATAGTATGTGAACCCAGTACACAGCTTTAGATAGTGATAGTGGTGAAATGGGCTATGGTGATAGCCATATTGCTGTGCTCCTGACGCAGGCCGATCATTTACTACCGCTATGCTAACATCCAGATCCACTATTATATAGTGTCAATTGCCGTATATTCCACTGAAAAAACTCCAGGCAGGATAACACCTAAAGAAAATCGGCCGGAAGCAGCATCGCCTTGACGATGAGAACCGCAGCTCAGGTGCAGGGACATGGACGCAGAATGGTGTGATCTTTAGTGACCATAGAACAGAACAGATGCATCTTGTTTGCAGATGGCTGAAAGCTGTGCTTTTTCTCCACGGTGCGGGATTGTTGAGCTTCATATAATCATGAAGAGTATCGTCATCAAGAGGCTTTTGCGCTGCGTTCCCTCCATTGGGACGAGTTTGCCGGTCATATCATGCTTTGTAAGGTTGCGCATCGTGCTGTGTTAGTGCTTATACCATCAAGCATATGTAGAATCCATTGCATCTCTAGCAGCCCCAGTCGTAGAAGAGGACAGTTATCAGAGTTCTCCCCTCCAGGTTATCAAACCACCAGCGCGTGACCTTCTAGGCGTTAGAAAGCCAGCACTATCTCAGCCAGATCACTCAGTGCTCTGCGAGACAGGAGCGTTGGTACGAGACATCTCCTCTAGATGTATGTATTCAAGGAAGAGTAATATGGGGCAATAGCTCCTCTGTGGTAGATTGTCCCGTAGCAGGAATAGTAGAGTAGGCATGTTTAAAGAAATAAAGATCTTCACACAACCGATACATCTTGTTGGAAGTTGGCCTTTACAGTTCCTTTTCAAGGCAGTAAGGAATTTCCTGCAGCGTATCCCATCCACTTCTCCAACTGCCGCATCGCCTTGTCCAGTCAGTTAGACTGTGGCCGGGAACGTGGAACCAAGGTGTATCTATTTGGGAGTCCTGAGAGCGAAGATTGTTCTAAGTCAGCGCTCTATGAAGTTCCTCTTGGGGGTATTGATAGACCTTATGTCTTCTAGACTCTTGATAGGATTCTTGCGGTGGATGGAGTGAGATCAGGATGGGGTTTATAGTTAGAGTAGGTATTTATATACTAATACAGATGTACATTCCCAGATTGAGGATCTAGTGAAAGTCTACAGCTATTACCATATCATCTTTATCGAGAATGAATAATGTGTATCTGATGAATAGAAACCTACCATGAATTCACCTGGGATGGTTCTCAAGGCCAGCTTGAAGTGCCCTCAACATAACCCGATCGACTTCCAACCCAGATAATTCGTACCATTGTAGTACAACCATCCCAATCCGGGACCACCTGATACCTCCAATTCCCCGGACAGACAAGGAAAAAGCCTGCAGAAGTCAGGTAACGGCAATCTGCAGGGAGCAGATCGATAAACAAGGTAAGACAACGCATGCTGCAATCATTGCTCGCAGGCCACCAGCCTGATTTCGAATGCTCTGGGTCTGGTAACATTCCGAATCAGGCCAGCAGGGAACACTTGTTCTTCCAAACGTTAGCCCAGGCCACAAGGCAATGGCGCGCATGCCTCAGGAATCCCCCGCACATCTGTGGCCATGTTTTAGTCTTCGGACGTCGTGAAATGCGCGCGCACACTCACACACACACACAGCGCGAGAGAGGGCAAGTGTTATTAATAGCAAAGCGTTCACCGCTGGTACAACAGAGTGACTTTTCAACCTGCCTTTCCCCCTGAGTGAAGCATGGCGTCGTCGAAGTTCCCCTATTCTATCATATTCCTCAGAGGACCTGCACTCGTTTCTTGGGACTGCACATGACAGAGTGCATGCCATCTGCCTCATGCCTGTCGACTGTCAAGCGGACTCGGCATCCGACCGACAGTGCAGGCGAGCTCACAACACCATGACAAATTGGCCGCATAACCCTAACCGGGGAAGCAGCATGGATGACGACACTTGATCAGGGACAGAGATCCAGTTCCCCGATCGGGGAGGAGGCAAGGAGCAAGCCGCGTTGTTTCTGATCCCCGTGTGAGTGATCGAGGCGTGGTGGTCTGCCATACACGGAGAAAAGCACACGGCGACCGAACGTCTCCGGATTTGTCATTTCTAAGCCTCGAGTCCATAAGGTGCGGATATTAGTTCCTTATGCCCCGAGCAGACTTTTTTCTTTTCTTTTTTCATGTGATTTTGATAACGGTGGCTGTTGTTGTTGTTGATCTCTAGATTCGCATCAACTAGTGCAATCCAGCTAGCTGTGGAGACCACGGCCATAGTACCTGGCAGTTAAAGACCGATCAGCAGGGAATGTATTTGCAATGTATTGGTGTTTGCGTGGATGGTGCACACCACCGTTGAGTAACAATCTGCATCGTGGTTGAACCCCTGGTTCTGATACTGATAGGGCCCGGGAGGGATGATCTCTCCTGCTGCTTGCTGGCCATGTCTCATATCAGAACATCGGCATCTCCGAATTATCTGGTCGCCGAATTGACCACACCACCTGAGTAACCCCAAAAAGGGGGGCGGGGGGACCAGAGAGAGGCATCTTTCCTCGGGAATTAACTCCGAGGAAGTGCAGGAAGTCATTGGAAAAGTCTCAGCTGCAATGCATCGGTACACCCGTTGATGGGAGGTACTCTCCCTTCTCCAGGTAGGTATGTGCTCGCTAGCGTACAGTATGTAATGGTTGTATGGCTGTACGTACATAGATACATACAAAAGAACAACGAAACCGATTACCGTCATCATACACAGTACTTTAATACACGCGTACTGTAATACCGACGGTCGGGAAACAGGACCGCAACGGCTGGTATCTGACAAGGCCCCACGTGGTTCGCGAGAACCCCTTGGCAAGGGGAGGGAGGTGCTTGGGCCATGGGGGCTCCGGGGGCTCTGATTGGCGTGCACGCTGACTAGCGTATCGCGTATAAGCCCAAAGATTACGGTAATACCCGGGGCCCATGACAAATCCTTTTCTCGCTGTTTGGCACCCGAAATGGCTTAGCGCAGTTGGATTGCCTGAATTGGTCCCTGAGCGGGGGTGACTTGTCCTCATGCTGGCCATAGCGGAGCGGTCGGTTCGTAACCGGCATCCTTAACTACGACCACTATAGACTATACTACCAGCTAGTAGTACGACCAAGGCTCGTTTCCATAATGGGCGACACGCGTTGTCGTTTTTCCCATCCCTAACAGGGGGGGGGGGAATAATTCGCAGATAGATCGGCGCTTGGGCTTCGTGGGATATATCTCGATCTGGAAACTTGGCGTGGCGGTGTTGCTGTGGCTTGACTATCAGCTTTGGGCTGTGGCGCTGAAGTCGATAGTTGAAGAGGTGAGGCTGAACCCAAGATCTATCCACCCCTGAAACCCAGAGTTACCATACCGATATGTCTGTCCGTACTGTATCCGTCACCCTTCCCCTCTTCCCCTGTATTGTGTATACACCCCTGTACGATACAGCCAGTACCAACCTGCAGCGACGTGCTCTGCCTTCTTCCCAAAAAATCCGCCGATCACGGGCGGACCGGTAAGGCGGGTACCCTAGTCCCAGAGTAGACTAGCGATCAGCAAGAGCACCGAGATCCTCCGTCCACCAATGAGAAGGCCGGACAATTTGAATCTCAACGTTCCGTGCAGGACTCAAGAGGAAATCGATCAACCGGTCCGTCCAAGGCCAAATAAAAAAAAAAGAAAAGAAAAAAGAGCAGCAGGGCAGATCCACCTTGCTTTAGGAGGGGGGCGGCGCTGTGTGTGCACAAAGCTCGAAATCCAATTACCTTGTATTAACAATGCAGAGCATAAACCTACTCCAACTCCAAGTAAGCTACCCAAAAAGCACATACCAACCAGGCTCAGCTGCCATCGACTACAGTTTTTTTTTTTTTTTTTTCTGCCTTCTGAGCTCAGTTGAGCAGTTGGGGTCCACCTTCAAGGCATGCAGCAACAGGGCATACATATGCAGAATCAGAATGTCAATTCCCTATCGAGGCGGAGTGATAGGTTGCATATGCATTTTCCCCTGTCATGTTTCCGCCGTTCCGCGTATTAAAATTTAAATAGTCACGAGTTAGCATGTTTTTGACATCTAACGGATGAACTGAGAAAAGATGTGGATCCGTCTTTCCTCCTCTCTGTATACAGGTTCTCTAAAAGAACCACGATAGAATGGAAAGAGAATAAACTAGAAAGGGGAAAAAAAAAAAATTTACACATACATACCCGCGGAAATAGATAGCCAATAAGCCCACCCATCCCTACTTCCTGGAACGACTTCTCCTCCCCGTTCCCAGAGGACAAACGACGGAATACCAGGTTATTGGATCCCTTAGCGCCGCAGTGGGTGCGAGCTTCGACTGGAAAATGGGATCTGGATGTTCGAACCTTGATTCCATTTGATTTGATTTGATTTGATTTTCTATGCCGTCTCTGATTTCTTATTTCTGATTTGGTTCTGCACGTCCTTCTCGGTTAGGTTGGTGATTGATCGGTTGTACCCGATAGCATGGTAGCTATTTTTTTACTCTTTGTTTTTTTCCTTTTTGGTCCCGAGACTTGGCTTCGGTGCATCTCGGGGAGGAAAATCCTTACACCAATGAAATCGAGAACAGAGCGAGAACCTGTTCTTCCATTCGGTGCATAATATTCAAGAACTCACCGCATTTCCAGCGGTGTGGCTACAATTCTCTGCTGAGAGAAGTAGTCCTACATAGTTTGGAACATACCTGGCATCAACCAATCTCCTTGATCGAAATTATCAATCGGTGTCACAACCTCACGAATCTCGAGTAGAGTATATTTGCAGTACTGTAGCCGGTAAAAATCTTGATCACTAAATACGCCGAGCATGATCCGAGTCGTCAAATCTAGTTAGATTAATGGAAAGAAACAAACTAAGAAAAGAAAAATACAAAAAAGAAATAAATCAAATCGAGAGAAAAAGAAAACAAGGGGGACTCGGATTTTAATTCCGGGCTAGCATACACCACCGTACAGAGGATAGTCAGTGCTCCAAGGTAGGATCAGGAATGCATCCCCCTCCGCCCGCTAAAGTAGCTGTAGTGGTCAGGACGACTCCAAGTGCTACTCCGTAAGCAGACTCGTTCTCGCTAGCGAACCTCCCCCACCTTAATATCAAACTCCAGATTACCCGCGGACAGCCATCGACGCGGCCGTTTCATATCTCAGACTAGCCGGCCCTTGGTTCTGGGTCGGCTGCAACTCTGACCACGGGAAGATCACTGCGGTCGAGGGCCAATGAGCGTTGTCCGAGAAGATGTGATCAGGCCTTTTTGTCTTTATTTATATTTTTTTGCATTCTTGGTTCTCTGGTTCTGTCAACGCAGGGGGTCCGATTCGGTACTCATCAAAAGCTTTCCGTGGTTTGCTACTCCGTTGGCCCGTTGGGAAGGTGATATTATTAGAATTTTCTTTTTTTCCTGCAGATATGGATCTCGGGAGATGAGTCAATCGGAGTTGTGAAACGCAGTGCTTCTCCTGGTTATTCATTATGGACTGATTATGACTGTCGAGACTGGGATGGGCTGACTCCGTCGGCTCTGCGATGAGGATCGCTGAGATTGCCCAATTGGGTCAACAGTCTACGACCCAGGATGTTACATTCCGGGGCGTTAGCTCGGCAGCTCACTAAGCTACTCGCTCGGCAAGGACCTGGACCTGCGTAGCTCGAGCTCCGGTAGCTCGACGAGATGGTCTTTGCACGGTAGTATTCTATCTTCAACAACCTCAACGCACCTAGTGACTAGTCGCAATACTATCCAGGCCCGTTAGTCACGCTAGGTCGCAGTCAGTCCAGGTGTGGAGGCTTTCCCCCGAAAAAAAGGGTATCCACCCAATCACTCGTGAAAACAGGTCGAGTCTCCACTGGAATATATTAAAGCCCTATTAAAGCCCGACATGATCTGCCAATCAGTGGCCAGGGTTCCCTCTCTTCTGGTTGCCGATGAAGCAGGATATAAATACTTCTCTCATATTAATTAATTCCGGGTGATCAGGAGAAAGCCAGGTTAAGAGGTTTCAGCTGTCACTTTGGTGAGATTAATTGAGCCATATAAATAGATTGAATCTTAATTTGTTTCGTCGTCGGGCACGTTATCCGCAATCCATTCATTTGATCTCGGGCGGATTCACCCCCCCTGATAGCCTGGTTGGTTTGGAGTCGAGCGCCAACATGAATTTTTTTGTGGCTGCAACGGTTCTCCACTCGGCTGAATCTCCCTATCGAATCATCACGATCGGATCGGAATCGGTAATGCGTCACGTTCGAGGGGAGCGAGAGGAAACTAATCGTCCGCTAACTGACGCTAACGACGAGTATTCCAAATCAATGGGAAAACGATCGTCGCTCCAGTGCTGCGATCGTCTCTTGGTCCGCGCCAGGGGTGGAGGAGGTAATTCGACAATCTCAGTGTTCGTCCCTGAGTCGGCTGGATAATTCGGCACCGGATGGCGCTTGGATTTGGCTTGGATTTTCTGGGCTTCGGCTGGGAGCACAATTATTCCATTTCGAGAATAAACGTTAAAGACAATAATTTAAAGTTAAAAATGCGAGTAAAATACCGGAGCGAGTCATGTCAGTAAGGTGTCAAAGACGGAGAGAAGGTATGGTATGTGTGCCTTGTCGATTAGCCACCTTCCACGGAAATTAAAAAAAAAAAAAAAAAAAAA